>NC_012876.2:4248305-4548305 GCF_000003195.3 Sorghum bicolor | reverse complement strand
GAATCTAATGATATTTAGTTGGTATCATAATAATTATTATTTTATCATATAAATTTGGTCAAATTTAGAAAAGTTTGACTCTCCAAGATTCTTGGAATGACTTACAATTTGGGATGGAGGGAGTACTAAAACTTAGCAAAAGGATAACCTGATGGGTAACTTAAGTTGACTAAAACAAGAGCAACCTAAAAATGGCTCGGAAACATATTTGCCAAGAAAAAAAGTTTGGTGAGGGGCAAGACCACAACAAGAGGGGATCTCTAATGGTATAGCTGGCTTGAGTACCAATGGACCATTGTATATGTTGTAGTGAGTTTTACTAACCCGGAATGGACCACATACCAAGTATGAGATTGGTAAGACTTATATCTTGTAGTGATTGGGTAACTGCATGGTGGATTCAGTGCAAGATGGAGCACATGATAGCTAGGAGGGCTAGTACGTCAGCCACAATCAAGAAAGGTTAGGGACACATGAATCAACTCTTATCCAGGCACAGGTATGGATGTTCGATCTTACTTCTTGTCCGGGTACTATTGTACACCTCTATAGAGTTTTGACTTGTGTGATCATTTTGGAATGAGCATCATTGTTGTGACTTCTAAAAAAAAACTATTCATCTAGAAAATTCAATGTGACTTATATAATTTAGAATTAAGGTAACTCTGAGTTTGGCAATCTTGATTTATTCAATAATTCACATCGAAGTCATAGCCATATTGTAGTACAAGGTAAATCGAGGAAACCTAAAGCGACAAATAACACTACCATCCCCACTCACACTACTCTGTATGCAGCGCAACTACCACACTAGCTGTAATAATGTTACTAATTAACAACATGCTCCGTGTCCGTCGTCAGGCATGCATGCAGAGACGCATCGATCAACCACACCTGTGGCTACTCTTCGTCGTCGTCAATATTGTCCACCTGCTGCACCACCTTCTTCTTTCTGCCGCGGGCGCCGGTGCTGCTCCCGTCGTCGTCCATGACGGCAGGCTTCTTGCGGTAGGCCTCCTCGTAGCGCCTGGCGGCGTCGGCGCCGCGGTCGGCGAGGTGGCGGATGTTGGGCACCTTGTAGTTCTGCGCCGCGTACACCCCGACGGCCGTGCCGACCAAGAAGGGGAACAGCCGGCGGAGCAAGCACCCCATGGCTTCTTGAGCCTTTTTTTTTGTAAGTATGTTATTAGCTGGATCACTCAGCACGGTGCAAACAAGCAAATTTAAAGAGCTTGCTGGGCTATCAATGTGTGGATCTATCGCAATTCGCAAGTCAGTGATGAGTGATGACTGATGAGTGATGGCAGTTTGCTTGTAGCAGCCTACAGCCATTAATTCGTATATATACTTGCAGCTAGCTAGGCTGGCCCTGCTTGCATTGCTTGACCTGAAGCATCATCTAATCTCTACCCTATCTTTGTTTTGACTTTGTTTCTTGCACAAGGGTGCAAGAAAAGAAGGCGAGGAAGCAAGGTACAACTATAAAGCTTGGTCAGAAATTTAAAGGAATTACTACCTTCGTCGTAAAGCGATGCAATTGATGTAAGTTTGTACTATATTCATACAAATGTTAGTATTAATATTTATGACTTCAGATAGTTATACTATTAAACTATATTTAGTGGTTCATCTAATTATATTTTTTCGAACTAGGAGTTATCCCATTTCCATTACTGGCAACGGAAATACACCGACGAGTTTGAAAGCAGTTCAAAGACAAGAAAACAGAGCAATACAGCAGCTAGGGGGGCTTGAACCCCAACAGAAGGGCTTAACAACATTTATCTGATTATATGTATTGGATATCATAAAGACATAACGTTTGTAATTTTTTAAAAGGATAATTGCATGTTTTTGAAAAAAGAGGTAGTATTGCATATATAGTACTACTAGTCTTCAGCAGGTTCTCTGATGTGTAGGCAGACAGAGATAGATGAGCGAGGAAGAGGAGGCCGTGATCAACTTCTTGTGCAAGGGTCAACGGGTGAGTTGCAGCCGCAGGATGGATGCCCTGCCCTGCCCACCAAGGCAGCAGCAGCACGCGGTTTCGTTTTTTTTTCTTTGGCCTTGTTTACTATCCATTTTTCTAAAAAAGATTTTCAGTCACTTCAAATCTTGTGGCCTATGTATAGAACATTAAATATAGATAAAAATAATTAATTATACAGTTTATCTATAATTTACGAGATAAATTTTTTAAACCTAGTTAGTTTATGATTAAACAATATTTATCAAATACAAATGAAAATCGTGTTCATCTTGCGAAAAAATTTTACAACTAAACAAGACCTTTGTTGCGGCGAACCCACGGCTGATAGTGATAGATGGATGGAGTTGCCGTCCTCGTAGTGGGCCCAGCGTTCGGGAATTATATTCGGAATCGATCGGAATAAATTACTCCTGCTTAATCGCTAATCATACAGTACTGCTGGAGCTAGTAGTCTAATAATGGATTAGTGTTCGTCAATCGTCATCATATATTTCACCTGATTGGTGCTACTAGCTGCTTAGCGGTCGTGCTGCTCCGGCGCCTCGACTGACAGTGGACACCGTACCTTTCAAACTGCAGCAGGTGCACAAATTTACAAAGGGATCATAAGCATGCATGCAAGCATGGATCATCAGTGGCAGATGGAACCGAATAAAGAATCAGCACTTTGTTCATCAGTGGTATGGTACGTTGATGGCTGGCGGATCACCGGCCGTCTGTGCTGACTGCAGACACTCAACCCGATTATATATATTCCGCTGTCTGTACTCTGTAGACGATGAAATTATCTGAATTCTGGATTATATTCAGTGGATCAGTCATAGCAGGCCTTTTTTTTTATTGATTTGTTCATTCATTTACCTTTGGTTATTCAGGCTTTAGAGTGCGTCAGTCTTGTGCACAGCAAAATTAAGGCATATATATAAGCGCAAGATAATTAGTGATACATCAATACGATACCATATACATATAGACATGCAGTGCTCTATTATTATTACGAAGTAACAACGCGACACACATCTAGGCCTTGTTTACTTCCCAGAAAATTTTGCAAAATTTTTCACATTCACCGTCACATCGAATCTTTAGACGCATGTATGAAATATTAAATATAGACGAAAATAAAAACTAATTGCACAGTTTGGTCGAAATTGACGAGACGAATCTTTTGAGCCTAGTTAGTGTATGATTGGATAATATTTGTCAAATACAAACGAAAGTGTTACAGTACCTGTTTTGCAAAATTTTTTGGAATTAAACAAGGCCCTGTATATCCGATCCATCCATGAGGCTAGAATCGATCAGTCCGACGACCCCTCGGATTTGTCTCCCTTCTTCTCCTCCTTGCCGTCCTTTCTTGGGATGGGGCATCTCTTCCCCTTCTCCTGGGCGTCGTCGTAGTACTCCTCGCTCCCCCGGCCGCCGGTCTCCGGTGACTCGCCTGCGCCGACGACGCGGCGGCGGTGGCAGGAGCAGGAGTCGTGCTTGTGGAGGGGGCACCGGCTGTTGCGGAGGGTCGTCATCGCCGCGCCGAAGCCTGTGCCGGCCAAGAACGCCAGGCCGTACTTGTAGAACGCCATGATGGACTGATCTTGATTCCACAGGGGAGGGGAATTCACGAACGCTGCTGGTGATCCAGCTGCTAGTTGCTAGTGCTAGCTCTCTGTGAGTTGTGTTGCCTCTTATCTGAATCTGACTGACTGATGAGCAGAACAAATTAGAGCGCGGTTTATATATACAGGAACGCCAATGACTTTTCTGATACGGTGAGCGCCTCTTACTAGTCGCACATGCTGACTCGTGGATATATAGCATATGTATATATATACTTGTCTGCAGGGTTGCCTTTTGCCATGACTGAGACCTGGTTTAGTTTTCAAAAATTTTCAAGATTTATTGTCACATTGAATCTTACGGCGCATGTATAGAGTATTAAATATAAATAAAAAAAATAACTAATTGCACAGTTCAGTTTACCTGTAATTTATGAGATGAATCTTTTGTGTCTAGTTAATCCATAGTTGGACAATAAGTACTAAATACAAACGAAAATGCTACAGTAGCCAAAAACAAAAAAATTCACCAACTAAACAAGGCATGAACCACGTGATTCATTCCATTCTTTGCCCTGGACAGGCAAGGAATAAAAACGACAGAGGAGTGTAACAATAGATGGGAGGCTGATCAGATGAGAGGTGAGTACTAGTGCCCAACCCGGCCCTCTATTGTAGAATACAGTGAATCCTAAAGTGGTTCTAAGACGCGACAAGCACGAAATGCATGGCATGAATGCATTGAGCATTCATGCTGGTTGTGTTTTATATTTTTGTTATGCAAAACTTCCAAAACATGTTAGACATGGATTAGAAAGTTTTGAGAAACTCCTAGCATTGTTTGGGTATTTTATTCTCTCTTTTTCCTAGAGATAAATTTATTTTTTTGGAGCTTCTAAAGATATTTTTCACAAGCTACAAATATTTTATTTGGATTCATCTCTATGATTTTCCTCTATTTTTTCAAACTTAGAGACATTTTTTTGTGGTTAAAAACCTTATCAAGTATTTAATAATTAAAAAGATTAAAAAAATCTACAAAACCACTCCAAACCATGATAGGGAGATAAATCTAATGGTTTTAAGAGTCTAGGGAGTAAAATGTTAGTTCTAAAATTTGAGGAGGAAAATTAGGCTTATAGTTATAGTTTAAGAAGGTAAATTGATTTTTCCCCCTTTATATTTGTGTTTCAAAGCATTTGTTAGAGGCCCAAACGACTTTTAATCATGGGCTGAAATTTGCTTCTTGGATCGCTAGCCAAAATATTACACTTTTAGTTTGGGCTGAAATACTTAGAAAAAACAGGCTGTATGCTGATGCCTTGTAAAGAATCGATACCAGAGTGGACTCCGCGGGAGGTTGACAAAATCCATCTTTAACGCTAGTGATGTTTCGCTATGTCCGCTCTCGACGATACTGACGCGCGTGTAATATCACATCTGCATAGCTATTGTGTTCCTACATAGAGATGTCGAGTCCACGCTCGCGGCGCCGCGCCGCTGCACGCGTGACGCCTCTCGCCGGCCCTCCTCTCCGGTGGGAGCCAAGGTGATCTCTCCCCCTTCCGCGCCTTCTCGCTGAACTTCCTGTTTCCTTCGCCTCGTGTCCTTCTTGGTGTGCCTCCTCCGCACGACTTCCTACTCTGCCCTCCCGCTTGCCCCTTGCTCTGCTGCTCTCATGGACGCTGCTGCCCTCTGTGCCTTGCCGGGCATAGCCATCCGGAAGGTGATCCGGGAGAGGTTTAAGTCCACGGTTACTCCTCTGTGTAAAAGGCATGCTTTCTTCTTGGTCGCCTCGTTTGGGCGATCTAAGATAAGCTCACGCCTCTTTCTGTGGGTGCTATCCTTCAGGCGACCCTGGGAGGTGTTGATTTGGATTTCGACGTTTTGCAACTTGCTGATCGAGTGTTTCGCTTCTCTGTTGCTTCGAAATGGGTGGGTTTTCATCTGTTCAATTTGCGTTCTTTTGGTTGCACCCATTTCAAAGTCTTCTTCCATCTGTGGGGTTCTGGAGGTCCGGACTGGAAGCGAGAATGGAGTTTATTCTGCAAGGAAGAAGACGCTTCCTGGTCTGTGGTAGGCAGGAGTGCTTCGTCCCCTGCAAGGCGGGTTAGCCCGGATCAGTCTTTTGCAGATGTGGTCCGCTCAGTTCCTCTCACAGGAGCAAATCGTGTGCCGATTAATGGACTTCGTCCTAAATCTCTGGCTGTTAGTGGGGAAAAAAATGCAAGAGAGGGCTCGGGTCTTCCTATTGGTTCAGTTCATCCTTCGGATGGCTGTAGAAGTAATTTAAACTTAAATTTGAATTTGGGGGTGTCGTCTCAACCTTTCTCTGACAGAAATCCTGCTGAGGATTTGTCGCTGAGGAGGTGCCCTAGATGTTTGACTAATGGACACGTTAGGGAAGTGTGCAAATCTCCTGTCAGATGCCATGCATGCTTAGGCGAGGGTCACGTCGCTGCCCGATGCAGACAAGCCCGGTTTTGGAGGAAAAAAGTGATTCAGCCTTTTAATCTTGGGCGTGGACTAGGATCTGAGAGGAGATTGGAAAGGAGATCCTCTGATGGGCCGGCGGTAGGCCCAATCCAGGGAAGCCGAAGAGGCGGAACCCGCACAGAGAGTTGCACCGATCAGCCGCTGCCATTCCAGGAACCAATAGTAAGATCGGCCGAGCTAGAACAGCCGTTGACAGGTGGACCCGATGGCAATCAGACCCACAGGGCAGCAGTGGATCAAGAATTGCGGGGGGTAAATCAGTTTAATCAGAGAAGGGAAATATTTACCAGCACCGCTCTGCATTCACTGCGCCATCCAACCACTGTCACTTCCACCCACTCTCACTCTCACAGAAATCGTCGAGTGCCATTGCCTTCACCTCAAGCTCCGGGTGCGTCGTCAAGCATGGCATTCCAGAGAGCTGATCCGAATCCTTTCAAGCCAAGGGGGATGAACATCCTCAACATTCCAAATCGGCCGGTGATGATCAGGACTATGGCGCCTAGGAGGCCTGTTCCAAGAAACGAGAATCTGGCAATCGTCACAATCTTCCCTATCCCTGGTAATGTCCTGCACTTCCCTGTGGTAGAAGAAGTTATCAGAGACTTTTGTGTGGACAGGAGAGTTAGAATCAGAGAGGTGCAGAGGTGCCATCTAGGTCAAGCCTTTGTCCGTTTCTGGAATGACTATGATAGAGACAACTTTGTAGTCAACAGCCCGCATGAGTTTGATGGGGCTTTATTCACCTTTGTAAGGCATAACCAAGGAAGAAACTGGAGGAGCGTGACCTTTAATCACGAGTGCCTAATTATGCTTTTGGGTCTGCCTGAAGATTATTGGGCGGATGATTGTATTGATGCAGTCCTTGGGCCTGTGGCTAGTGTCATTTCGTGGTACACTGAAACCACTGAAATCAACACAGTGGTAGTCACCAGACTGTTAGTAAAAGTAAGGGTGGTGGATCTGGAGGACATCCCGCACTTCTCGGTCTTCTCAGATGCTCCGGGTCACCAGGGTCACTCTTGGACTGTCCAGTGTGAAATCCTGCAGCATGAAAACCTTGGACACGAAGCGCCTGAGGAAGAGCTAGTGCCACAGTTGCCAGAGGATGGTGGGCCAATGTTGTATGATTTCTTTGGGTTGGGGCAGCAGGTGCTTGCTCCGATTCTTCCAAATGAAGATAACAATAACTGGCAGCAACAGGGGGAACAGCTTCAGGGGAACCAACAGCAGCAGGACTTCCAAGAGGGGGGACCTCAGCAGCAGCAACTACCAGGATGGGGGGAGTGGCCACCTCAGCAGCCCATCCAGCAACTGCAACTGAATTTGGCTGGACCTGCAGCTGTGGTCCAAGATTTGAATGACTTGCCAATGCAAGATGATCCCATGGAAATGGTTATTGATCCAGCACAAGGTTTTGAGCAGGAGGTGGTTCTTCAAATTGCTCCACCTGAACAAGCCCTTCCAAACAACCTTCCTGCTGAGTTAATGCTGGCTCAAGTGGGGATTGAAGTACAAATGCCTGCTCAGTTTCAAGCAATGATTCCTGATGAGGAAGTCATGATGGATTTGGATGAATTGCAGCAGCAGATTGATCAGGACCTGGATGACCAAAATGCAAATGTGCAACAGATTCAGCAGGAGAATGTGCAGCCTGATCAAGCATTGTTGGGAGAGGAGCCTTTGCAGAATAATGAGCTAAATGAGGCTGTGGGGAATCAGGAGTGGCTGCAGCCAGCCTTTAGCCTGGATCAGCAAAATCAGATGCTTCAGTTACAAGACCTGCAGGAGCCGACCGAGGATTTGGCTCAGCAACATCAAGGGATGCAAATGCAGGAGCCTCAGGATCCAATCTATGTCCTGAACACACAAGCCTCAGCTGATCAAACCAACCTTGACCCGGTTCAATCAATGAATTCCATCTTATTGCCTCAGCAGCCCTTAAAGAATATGCAACAGCCTCTAGAAGAGCAAAATGAGGTTCTGGGTCAGTCCAATGTCTCTACAGAGGCTGTTCATCAGGAACAAGATGGAAATGAAGAGTCTATGTGCCAAAATGTGTTGGTTCGAGCTGAAAGTGGCCAGGATATCAGTGTGCACGAAAATGCCCAAATTGGAATGGTAAAAACCTTCTTCTTCAATGCACCTAATGTGCAAAATTTAGTGAGGCAGCATCATTCGGCGCCAATAAAATCCTGTTTGAATTTGAATGTTGGGTTAAAGGAAAGGGAGTTGGTGGCTGTCCCCAAAACTTGGGCTCCATTTCTCAGGGCCTTAGTGGAGGCCCCTGCACAGCATGATTGGGCTAAAAGCCTCCTTAACGCTGGGTTGGGCTCTTGCTTAAATCTGGGCTCTGGTTCTTTCTCAAGTCTGGGCCACGATGAATTAAGCCCAATTCCTACTGAAAAAATGGGAGAGGGAGCCCAGACCTGCTTGATGCTTACTGATGGGCCAGAAATTGCCAAGTCAATTGAAGAAGCTGTTTCAGAGGAAATGCTGGAGGATCAAGGCTCTACTCCTACAAAAAAAGAGGGAGAAAAGCAAAATCTGCAACTCCTATCGTTGATTCAGTGGTTAGAAGAAGTAACAGGGTGAAAGCCAACTCTCAAGGGTTTAAATCTTCCTGTAATAAGAATTGCTTGGCTTGCTCGGCTGGTATCCCAACCATACCCTCGGTGGCTCTGAGAAAGATTGGAGTTGAACTGTGTGACATGAAAGAGGATCAACTTGATGAAATCACTTTAATGGGGAAAGGAAAGCTAGAGCCTGTTGGCAAGAAAGCTAGAAAAGTCAGTGATAAGAAAGGAAAATCTGCAGATGAGGGAGAACAAAGCAAGCAGAATGAAGATAGCTAGAGATTTCAGGGAAGGGGACTTTTGGTGCGAAGATAGAAGAGGGACTGATTCTAAGATGCCCATGGAGGTGGAGCAGGACTTTGGGTGCAACTGTACCTGTTTGCATTTTGCTTTAGTTACTTCCTTTTTTACTAGTACTTTGGTTGTAATGGACAGCTACTTCAACCCTGCTACTTTCAGTAACCCTGTGGGTTTACTTGTTTCAGCTTTCTTACCTGGTTTCTTCTCTAATTTCCTTGCTTTTAACTTGTTTGAGCTGTCTTGCCTGGGGATCTTTTGGCCTAGGCCTTTCGTTTGTTTTTGGTTTCTATGAACACTAAGAAATCTTGGAAAGTGTTGAGTTGGAATGTCAGGGGCCTAAACAGTGATAGAAAGTGGAATTCTATAAGAGACAAAATATTTGAGAGCAGAGCTGAAATTATATGTCTTCAGGAAACAAAAAAGGAAGATTTTGATATGAGTTTCATCAGAAGAATTTGCCCCACGGACTTTGACTCCTATGAGTTCCTTCCTTCCATTGGAGCCTCTGGAGGGATTTTGATTGCATGGAAAAGTGGTGCCTTTTCTGGCCACCTGTCCTTCAGTAATGAGTTTGCAATCTCGGTCGAGCTAACTTCAAGGTTAGATAACGAGTCCTGGCTGCTGACCTCGGTGTATGCACCTTGCACTGCAACTGGGAAAAGGGAGTTTCTGAATTGGTTTAAAAATATTGAAATGCCTGAGGACCAAGACTGGTTAGTTGTAGGGGACTTCAATCTTTTAAGGAGACCTGAAGACAGAAATAGAGAGGGGGCTGATCTCAATGAAATGTTCCTCTTTAATGAAGCTATTAACAATTTAGGCCTAATTGAGCTGCCTTTACATGGTAGAAAGTACACTTGGACCAACAAACAGTTCCCACCTTTGCTGGAAAGGCTTGATTGGTTTTTTACATCAAATTCATGGACTGAGCATTACCCCGACACCATAGTAAAAGCTCTGGTAATGGAGGTCTCTGATCACTGGCCCTGTGTAATTGAGATTGCAACACAAATTCCACAAGCAAGCAGTTTTAGATTTGAAAACCATTGGCTTAGCAATGATGACTTCATCTCTGTTGCAGTAAACGGTTGGAAAGGGCCTGAAAATATCACTGACCCAGCAAGACTTATTTCAGCAAAGTTCAAGAACCTGAGAAAGGACTTAAAAGTATGGAAAAAAAGCCTGCCCAAACTAGCCATTCTTATTGGGAAAATCAAATCAGTGCTACACTTCTTCGAAACCATTGAAATTTTCAGAGACTTATCTGTACAAGAATGGAACTTCAGAAATATAGTAGCAGAAAAGTTGGTGCAACTTCTCAAGCAGCAAAGAATTTACTGGAAGCAAAGAGGCAAAGTAACATGGGTAAAACAGGGTGATGCTGCAACGAAATTCTTCCATGCTCAAGCAACAATAAGACACAGGCAAAATAGAATCACTAGCTTACTAGATCATCATGGAAACTCTCTATGTGGTCATGAACAAAAAGCACAACTGCTATGGTCTTCTTTTAGAGAGAGGCTAGGGATCACAGAGCACAATCAGATGCTTTTCGACCTAGAACAATTAATCCAACCAGAGTAGGATTTAACTTCACTTGAAGAGCCGTTCAGATATGAGGAAATTGAGTCAGTAGTGTCAAATCTACCAAACAACAAATCTCCAGGACCTGATGGCTTTACCAATGAGTTCATCAAAGAATGCTGGCCCCTAATTGCAGATGACTTCATAATAATGTGCCAGCAGTTTCACTCGTCTCAAATGTCAATCTCCAGCATTAACAACTCCTTCATTGTCCTCATCCCAAAAAATGAAAGCCCTTTGACAGTGAATGACTATAGGCCTATTTCTCTTTTAAATTCATCAATCAAACTACTGACAAAGCTGTTGGCAAACAGGCTACAACAAAGAATCAAAGACTTGGTGCATCAAAACCAGTATGGTTTCATCAAGACAAGAACAATCTAGGACTGTCTTGCCTGGGCCTTTGAATACATATACAACTGTCACAAATCAAGAAAGGAGGTTATCATATTAAAATTGGACTTCGAAAAGGCCTTCGATAAAGTTGAACATGGTGCAATCCTCAATATTTTACAGGCAAAGGGGTTTGGACAAAGATGGATAAAATGGATTGAATGCATTTTAAACTCTGCAACCTCCTCAGTGCTGTTAAATGGAGTACAAGGAAAGAGATTCAAGTGCAAAAGAGGAGTCAGGCAGGGTGACCCTCTGTCCCCTCTTCTTTTTGTAGTAGCTGCTGACTTGCTTCAATCCATAGTCAACAAAGCAAAGCAGCGAGGTCTTCTCAGGTCACCAATCCCCTTGGCATACACAGAGGATTTCCCAATAGTGTAATACGCTGATGATACTCTGCTAATAATGGAGGCTTGCAGTAGACAGCTGCTGACTCTAAAGGCCCTCCTTCACTCTTTTGGGGAATCAACTGGGCTTAAAGTGAATTACAATAAGTCCATAATGGTGCCAATCAATCTTACCCCTCAAAAGTTGCAACACCTGGCAAGAACCTTCAGCTGTGCCACTGGGGTTTTACCTTTCACTTACTTGGGCCTTCCACTAAGTCTTAAAAGGCCAACTGCGATTGACTTTACTCCTCTTGTGAACAAATGTGAGAAGAGACTAGCAGCTACTTCAGCTTGGTTAAACCAGGCAGGGAGGTTAGAGATCACTAACTCAGTAATCACAACAATGCCATCATTTTGTATGAGTACTTTCCTACTTCAGCAAAATGTAATTGACAAGATTGATAAGCTAAGAAAGCTATGCTTATGGAGAGGCTCTGATATAAATGCAAGGCAAAAACCGAGAGCGGCTTGGAAAATTGCTTGTAAAGAAAAGGGTCAGGGAGGCTTGGGAATCCTTAACATCAAAAGTCAGAATGAGGCACTACTAATCAAGCATCTTCATAAGTTCTTTAACAAAGAAAACGTCCCTTGGGTCCATCTGGTCTGGGAGAAGTACTACAATGATGGAAAGCTTCCCAGTTCACAGAGGAAGGGTTCCTTCTGGTGGAGAGGAATTTTAAAGTTGTTAACCAAATTCAAAGGCATGGCAAGAGTGCAGCCAAACTCTGGGAAATCTTGCTTCCTCTGGGGAGATTTATGGGGGGTCAAAACTATGGATAACAGGTTCCCTGAACTAGAATCATTTGCAAAAAATAAGCTCACAACTTTGGCAGAAGGTTACCAGTCGGTGCCCTTTCATAATTTATTTCACCTGCCTATGTCCAGTCAAGCACATCAACAGATGTTACAGCTACAGCAGGAGATTCAACAATTAAAGTTAAATGAACATGCTGATACATGGTCCTACATCTGGAACTCCAACAAATTCTCAGTCAAGCGTGCTTATAGGCACCTGAATGGCAGTCAAGTGGTTCACCTGGCACACAGATGGATTTGGTCCTCTTCTTGTCAAAGCAAACATAAAGTCTTCTTCTGGCTTGTGCTTAAAGACAGAATCAGCACAAGAGAACTACTAAAGAGAAAGAAAATGCAATTGCCCGATTACACATGCGTTCTTTGTAATGAAGCCATTGAAGAATCTTTAACGCACCTGATGCTGGGGTGTCAATTCGTCAGACAGTGTTGGGCGATTGTCAATGTTGAAGTGGATCTGGATCTTGACCCGTTTAAAATCCTAGAAAGCTTCAAGGAGCAGTTAGGAGTACATTTCTTCATGGAGGTAATCATACTAATGTCCTGGTCAATTTGGAGGTCCAGGAATGATTTCATCTTCAGGCAGATTCAACCTTCCATAGTCTCAATAAAAGCAAACTTCAGAGAAGAATTTGGATGGCTGCTACTAAGAGCCAAAAGAGCTTATTTTCCGGTGATTGAACAATGGATTGCAAATCTTGTTTAGCGTGGACTTGGGCAATTCTTCTGTTGATCTTCTTCATTTCTTTTTTTGTTTCCTAAACTTGTAAACTTGTTCTCCTCCTTTCTTGTAATCTTCAAACGTCTTTTAAATAAATAAAGCTTCCTGCAGGGGTGCAAACCCCTCCAGTTCAATCAAAAAAAAATATCACATCTGCATCTGTGGGTGACCGATGAGTCACCTATTGGAAGTTTGGAACATATAACCAAAAATATATATAAAGTTTAAGAGAAAATAATAGAATTAGTAATCCATCATCACCAATGAATTAGAAGTCCACATCAACTTAAATCAAGTCCAGTCAATACTATGTAGACAATATAGTCCGCACAAATCATCTTAAATTTCTTTTTTCTAGGCTTACGCTAAACATTAATTAGTTCTAGACCTCTAATTTGAGGGGGGAGGGGGGGATATAATAATATATGTTTCAAGCCCAACTGGTCACTCATGAGTAAAATATGACACCAGCACCTGCCCCCGACACCATCACGTTAAGGTGCTTCTATTTCTTTGAATGTGTGATATATGTGCAGTAAATTATAGTCCTACACACGTGGCTGCTACCGGCTCTTCCTCCCTACGTGGAGAGATCCCCTCTCCTTCTCTTCCTAGCTCCTCCCTGCATGGAGATCACCATATCCGCATCCGCCGTCAAGGAAGGCAACATCCCCGTCTTGGTCGAGATGGTGGAGGTCGGCACCTCGCGGCAGAAGGAGAACGCCACCCTATCCGTCCTGCACCATGGTTGTCTACGAGCTAGGCTTCCATCTTGCCCCTCGTCACCCTCTCCCAATCCTCCTCCACCCCTCGTCACCCTCTCCAAATTTGTTTCCATTTCCGATTGCGAAGGCAGAATAGCACCTTGGAGATACGAGATCCGCGTCTCCCACACTCTACCGGCCTCGGGGGCATATTCTCGGATGGCGAGGAGGACCACATCAGCGCCCTCACCGATGACATCCTTCTCAAGATCCTCGCCTGCCTCGGCTGCACCCGTACCACTGTGCACACGGCCTACTCGCGCACCGGTGGCACGGGCTTTGGGCCCACCTCCTCGCGTTCACAGTCCACCGCATCGCGCCCGGCCCACTTGATGCCCAGCTCGAGGGTGCATCGGCGACTCCTTCCTTCCCGTATCCACCGGTCGCTATCGAGAGGAACAAGGTGAAGGGGGTACCTGTACGTACCAACTAATCAAGGCAACCAAACAAAAATTAACTTAGCCAGTCTTAGCTAGTACAAGACAACCATACACTAGTAGAGTGACTTGACTTGGATAGGCTACCTCAAGCTTGACTTATTTTTCTAGCCAGAGTACCTACGGCTACACAGCCATGATCCATCGCTCTACTTTACCACACGTCCACACAGCATTTAGTTTACTGATTTTTTTTTTGAGGAAAATGTAGTTTACTGAGTCTATCATGCCACATCATTAACAAAGTCAAGTACGTATATATACATGTCGCCTTCAGCCCATCAGCATCTCTGCCAACTGCATGCATCTTCGATTATTGCTAAATTGAAAACCTACTGATCCATATAACGAATCACACTTATTAATATGTTGAATGCTACTATGCTAGGCACAATAATTGTACTCGCTTTGTCTTTGAAATAGATTCCTTGCAATTTTACGATAGATTATGTGAGTATCAGTAGATAGTTTCGTTGCGTTGTTTTAAAAAATAATATGACATACAAAATGAAATGAACCTCAAATAACACTCACTTTCAATGAAAAATTTCGTTCTATAGTTTCATAGGTATGTAATTTCATAACTCATAATAAGGTAATAATGTGAAGAGAGTTTTATCCTATAAAACTTATTCTTCCCTTTTCTTAAAAACATTAGCATGTCATCGAAAATACCTACATGAGAATGAACTTATTTAATTTAGATAAAACTCTTATGAAACTTCCACTGACATTGGTCTTAGTATGACAGAAAAAATTATACTACTATTTAGACCTTGTTTAGTTCATCCTAAAAACAAAAAACTTTTCAAGATTTTCCGTCACATCGAATTTTGCGACACATACATGAAGCATTAAATATAGATGAAAACAAAAACTAATTACACAGTTTATCTATAAATCACGAAACAAATCTTTTAAGCCTAGTTACTCCATAATTGGACAATGTTTGTCAAATAAAAACAAAAATATTGCAATGTGAAAAAAAATCCAAAAACTTTTTGGATCTAAACAAGGCCTTATTATTAATTGTAGTAGTTGCACACTGGCTGGTGATGGTTTCAATTGTGCAGTAATTATAGCATTTACTACATCTATCAACTACAACAACCATTCTCTACAACTAAAAAGACCCGGAGGTCATCGTCAGCCCACGCTAATCGCCCCCCCTCGCGCTAATCGCCCCCCCCCCCCCCCCCCCCCCCTCGCGCGCTAACCCATCGCCCTCCCCCCTTACGCAACCGTCGTGGGATCGCCGGCCGCTGGACCGCCTTCCCCCCTTACGCAACCACCGCTCGCTCGCTCACTGGATCTGGTCCACACCGCCGGCCATCATAGCGCCCTCGCTCTGGCGCCCTTTGAGAAGCAGGACCACCCCCACCCCGAGGACTGGCCGTGGCCCAGAGCTGCCCTCGCTCCGGCGCACTTTGAGAGGCAGGATCCGCCGCCGCCCCACATCTTCGCCGCGCTCCGGCCCCATCCGCCGCCTAGCCACTGCCCCGACCCCATCGCCGACGCTGCCCCGTCCGGTCCCATCCTGACCTGCCCTTGTCCGACCTCGTCCTGTCGCCGGAAACCACCTCTGCCGTCGCTCCTTCAACCTTCGAACATCGTTGTGCCTCATCTCCACCAGATGCCGCCACGCCGAGGTCATGACAAAGAGCTGCTCGCGACGTCGTACCACGGCGACGGGCATCGCGTACCTCAGCGACGATTGTTGCCTTGCTGACTGGCCGCTGATGCCTCAGTGGGCAGTGGGCTGCAGCAACCGATGGATCAGCTAGCAGCGCCGACACCCACACATCTGATCCTCTCCAGTCTCCATCACGTTATTCAGAAAGGAAAAACAAGGTAAGGAGAAAAAAGATTAGCTCTTCTATTTTAGTTCCCATCATTAAGTGGCTAAATAGGATTTGATTTTAGGAGTTTTGGTTATTTGTCCATATTTATATTTATGACATTAAGCAATTAAATTTTACTATTTTTTCAAATCATAGATACGTCATGGAAAGGTATTTTAAGAGAAGCACACAACTAGATGGTATTGCAAATGCCATTAAATGTGTGAAATCAAATAGATTGCATTTGGGTAATCTTAGTAGAGATGGATGGGCCAAATTATTAGATGATGAGGTGAATGAGTTTTGTGACATGCATGATATTGCTAGATTGGAAGTGGAAGATGCATATGTTGATCCAAAAAATCAAGGAAAAAAATCTAGAATTGTATAAAAACATCACATGGACTGGACTGTTCCAATGAAGTTATAGATTGGCTACTCCAAGAGCTTGATAGCCACTTTAATTAGACAATCTCTGAATTGCATTAAGGGAAATTATGTAACAGTAATCCTTACTTGAGAGGAGATTGATGCAAACTGTATAATTCATGCTTTTTACAAAATAACTAGATTGTGTTCAGCTCACCATATTCATGCCTTTTACCAAGACACTAGGATATGCACTACATGTTGATTTTTTTGACACTTGTATGGCTCCTGGTGATAGCTGAATAGCTTTCCGAGGATGAGATTGTTGGGTTAAGACAGCTATTCAAGGTGCTGAATGTTAAAAGCTGCAGTTACTTTTGCTGACCTTATAGCAGGTTTAAGGAGATGTGGTACTGAATTTGGAGGATAGAAAAATGTTTATATAATGAAAGTGTTAAATGAGATATTGTCTTGTTTGACACATGGCTTGTTGTTAGTACGTCACTCAGCATTTTTCAATCAGTGGTTTATAAGCGCAGGCTGATAAAGACAATATCACCACAGCTCTGCCTCTTAACGGAATAGAATGGGAAGTGCACTCGATGACAGCTTTTACTTGCTTCGACAAAGACAGAAATGGTAATATCATAATCCCAATCATCTCGAGGACAAGTTGGGCTGGCCACTACATCTCTTGTACTGTAGCTGAAGTAAAGTGGTATGTAGTCAATCACATTGTTGATCATATGCAATGTTAATGATTAGCCATTTATAATTTGGTCTTGGATTATCATAAATTTCAGTTCCATATAAAATTCTACTTGCATAGTGTAGCAAATTTTTTTGCCTGTACTCTGAGCCATGTCTGCTGCCAAGTGGTCACCCTGGTCACCGTTAGGGAACAGGTGGCTACACTTGCAATATTTGTACGTAAGGGATGTATAGATGGTGAAAATTTTAGCTATGACTGAGTTGAATTCTTATGTTGTACTGTGTCCAACTTTCCATACCATTGCACATGTTGTGAAAAAAATGATTTTTCCTTTTCTATTCAAATTTATCATGGCTAATTGATGCTGATTGTGTTTCTGAATTCTACTTCCTAACTGGTATTCAGGTGCCAGGTACAAGTGCATGCTCAGTGCCTTAAGGGATGATGAGGGTCAGTCTCACAGACTAGGTACAAGTGCATGCCTGGTGAATTGTTTCAACATCCATAAAAAATATTTAAAGGTAGCTTATTTAAATTGTTTTAGTATATATTATTTGTTGTTAACCTTTGGGTCCTTCCTTATTTAATTAATAATGCCACCGAGGGGTGTTCCCATGGTTTCTGTTAAAAAAAACTATTAATCTAGCTAGCTTTATGCTGCCACAAGCCCATAACAATTCAAGTTATCTTGTTTAGGTGAGTTTTCTCCATGTTCCAAGACCTGTATTGTTCTAAGATTACCATGAGTCACCATCGGATGTGCATGAAGAATAAGGGAACAAACAGAACAAGTAGCATTTAGACAACGATAGATTCTTATATGATTTGTTATAGTTTGAAGGGAATGCATGTATAAGAATAATTTCTTTTGAATGGATAACTTACTGATTTTGTTATGAGTAAGATAGTTGCTAATGATTATCTTTTACCTGATTTTTTTATGTATCTCTTTATTGTGAAAATATACATCAAGGCAGAGGAGCACAAGATGCTACAGCGGGTTCCAGCCCATCATGGACTCACAACTGGCATCGGGTTGTGGCCCATCATGGACTCACAGCTGATTGGGTCGTGCCCACTGGCTGCCATGAGCGAGCTGCCTAGCATCGCCGAGCAGTGCCTCGGCAAGTCGGCAAGTCTGCATGAACCCAAGGAGTGTCTCGTGCTTCAAGCACTCCATGGAAATATTGTATGGGTAAGTTATCCATATCTTCTACACTTATGACTAAATCAACGAATGTAAGAATGATTTTAATTCTTTTTGACACGAATTAGATTGCACGTGCTTCATCAACTACACTATACGGCAATTGGGAGCCATGACTAACTGTTTTTGGCACGAATTAGATTGCACGTGCTTCGTCAACTGTTTTTGCCTAATCTGTCAGTGTTTAAGTAGGCACTAGCAAAAGATGACGAAAAAATTGAAACATGTGAAATGCAGGCCTCCCTTTTTTCTTTTCAACCTAATAATATATCATGCTGAAATCGGAATGTTTGAATTAAAAAAAGGACTTTCTTGTTCTATTGGAATACGCAACGCTTTTGAATTTCTGCTCTGAAAGTCTGACAAAGCAGTTGAGTCAAACGTTTTGACAGACTGGTCAATTTTGGATTCCTCAACTCCTAACAGGACTGGGCCTCTGTATGACACCTCAAGGATTTCGGAGCGACATAAGGAGAAATTTCGGTTCAGGTGTGTCAATTTCTCCCTTCCCCTTTAATGTTAGTGTGTACTCTGTACATATGGCTCATATGGATCTGTACTGAACATTGTTTCCTTTTATTTTTTGATTTTGGCGAAGGAATCTCATTGTAGCTTGCACTTCATATTAGATTAGGGTCCTATATTGCAGCATGTTAAGCCAATGCACTTTTTCATATGTTTTCTTGAACTTCAATTCAGCATAAGCAAGAATGGAGTACTATAGAATTGTAGGTTCAGTAAATTGAAGTAGCACACTCTTTCTCGATAGCTCACATAATGATTTCAGAGAAGAAATTATTAATTAACAAAAATCTCATCATTAGGGAGCCAAACTTCCTATTTTATGAGATTTGGTGTACACTACAACAGAGTTTTTTTTCTTATTGAAGGTTGCATCTGAATCATCACTTAACCAATGCAAAATTCAGTTGCCATAGTACTTCCCGGATCAAGAAACCTTGTGATTCCTGCAAAAGATACTTGGACCATTTGGATGGAAAAAATCAAAATGTCAGACCCAAGAATTTAATACTCCAAGATTGCTGCCACTATCCGGAAGATCTTGTGGAATCATTTTCTACAAGTTAATACTCCCTATCCACTCATCAATGTGTTGGTCTATCCTATACCAGTATCATCTCTGATAAGATTTACTTTTACAAGCCATGCATGCTATTCTTGTGCTGCTACTTTTGTATGCTAACAAAATGTTTGAGGCATATTTGCTGGATATTCAGATGTTACAAACCAAGTGTCATAACATGGTTTGTAAACAACTTTCATACTTGGAATACAATAGTATAGTTCTTTATTGAAATAGCTCTTCTCTTCTCCAAAATAACCATATTGTGCAAAGAAACAAAAAAGAACTAATTATTCCATATTTTAATAGCAAATGGTTAAACTCCTGTAACTGAGACTACGTTGATGCTTCAGTAGCCTGTACAAGGATAATAATCTCCATCCAAAATACTCTGCAAGTCACTTCTTTGTAGTACTTGTAGTTCACCTATCACAACTGTAAGGTTTGATTGGTTTGGCTTGCCTTTATAGATTGATGATTATGCATTGGATTTTATGTGTGGTGGTTATATGACGAAAGATGTATTTTATACTCTTGAAATAGTTAGGACAGTATTTTAAAATGCTAAGATTGTGAATCAGTTAGGGCAGTGTTTTAATTTCCTAGGGTACCAGACTAGGAATAGAGCATTAGCTGTCCTATCCTTTCTTTTTCCAATGTACCTGCTACAGTACCGAAAACTTTTCACTTTTCGGAACTAAACAAGGCCTCAGGTTGTCTCTGCAAGAGTTGTTTGGCGAAAGATCATTCTGCAAGATCGCCAAGTAAAAGAGATCAGAACTATGACATACTCCCTTCGCCCCCAAAATATGTCTCATTTTTTAGACATCTTGTTTGACTCTTTCTCTTATTCAAAATTTGTATATAAATATCATTTATTTTGCTATGACATATTTTATGATTAGATACACTTTAATAATAACTTATTTATTTATTTATTTATTATGTGCACAAAGAAAACTAAATAATATAATAGTCAAATATAATATCTGAAAGTCAAAAGTGTCGCCTATTTTAGAAGGGAGTATATGTATGTGTTGCTAAATTGAAAGATAAGATGAGACACTTTTCTATGCATTTTTTTAGTAGTACAAAATGTTTAAAATTGAGTTACCATGATATATATTTTTTCCCGTTGCACGCACGGGCACTCAACTAGTCATGGAAAAAGAGTGGGTACACTAAATACAAGGGCCATTTGCATTGCTTTCTAGACAAATTTTTATTTTAAGATAAGAATCTATTTCTTTATTTATGGATGGAGGAAGTAGTCTAGGGCCTTGTTTAGTTCCGAAAAGTGAAAAGTTTTCGGTACTGTAACATTTTTGTTTGTTTGTGACAAATATTATCTAATCATGGACTAATTAGGATTAAAAGATTTGTCTCGTAATTTACAGCTAAACTATGTAATTAGTTTTTGTTTTCGTCTATATTTAATGTTTCATGTATGTACCATAAAATTCGATGTGACGGAGAATCTTGAAAACTTTTTGGTTTTCAGAGTGAACTAAACAAGGCCTAGCTAGCTTTCGACACCAACACACATGCTGCAGGCGTGCCCAACAGTAGTCTATCACTCTATCCATCAATCATCCATACTTAGAAAAACCCACATGTGACGTGTATTGTACACACAGAATAAAATAAAAACCATTACGTGCATACGTGCAGAGTCCGTATTACATCATCATCACCACCACCACCACCACCACCACCACATACATGGATATTATTGTGAATTTCTATACATCATCATTCATCAAGTACGTGTACGTACGTTGAGACTGATCGAATCACGCGGTTCATGTTCATCACGGCCCGAAGTAGACGTGATCCGGAAGCCTGGGCTCAGGGATAGCCTTGAGCTGGTGCATGCGAGACACGGAGATCCCAAACTTCTCCTCCATGCCCAGCTCCTCCGGCGCCATGCCGCCGGGGAGCCGCCACGCGTAGCCGTGCACCATGTTCGCCAGCACGAGCTGAACCATCCTGAGCCCAAGGCCGTTGGCGGGGCACATCCGGCGGCCGGCGCCGAACGGCAGCAGCTCCATGTCCTGGCCCTTGACGTCCACCTTGCTCATCTTGCTCCCGGCGAGGAACCGCTCCGGCCGGAACTCCCCGGCGTCGTCGCCCCACACGGCGGCGTCCCTGCCGATGGCCCAGACGTTGACGAGCACGCGCGTCCCCGCCGGGACGTCGTAGCCGGCCACCGTCGTTCGCTCCCGCGACACCCGCGGGACCAGGAGCGGCACCACCGGGTGCAGCCGCGTCGCCTCTTTCACGACGGCGGCCAGGTACGGCAGCCCCGGGATGTCCCCCTCGCCGACGACGAGGCGGTCCCGGCCCACCACGCGGTCCACCTCGTCGGTCACCTTGCCCAGCACGTCGGGCTTCCTCAGGAGCTCCGACATGGCCCACTCCACCGTCACCGACGTGGTGTCCGTGCCGCCCGTGATGAGCTCCAGAACGGACGCCTTGACGCCGTCGCGGTCGAGGGGGACGTCGAGGCCGCCGGGGTCGTCGGCGAGTTGCAGCAGCAGGTCGACCATGTCCTTGGGCACGAACGCGTCGCCCTCCCGCCGCCGGCGCTCGCCGTGCTCGCGCAGGACGTGCTCGATGAACCGGTCGAACATCTTGGCCACCCGCTTCATCCTGCCGATGTACCCGTGCGGGTCCAGCCAGCTGAGCCACGGCACCATGTCCCCGACGTGGAGCGCGCCGTTGAGGAAGAAGATCTCCTCGATCATCCACCTGAACTCCTCCGGCGTCGCGGCCGCCGCCGACGACGCGTCGTCGTCCTCGCCGACGTACTTCTTGCCCAGCACCATGCGCGAGATCACGTTGAGCGTCACCATCAGCACGTGCTCGTGCTCGAGCTCGTCGGGTGCAGGTCGCGCAGCATGGCGCGGACCTCGTCGGCGCGGACGTGCTCCGTCAGCCGGAGCTGCCGGGCGCTGAGGAGCTCCGTGACCCACAGCTTGCGGAGCTGCCGCCAGTAGGGGCCGTAGTGAGACCACAGCATGCCGGAGTAGTTGTAGACGGTGTACTTGCCGCAGGCCATGCGTGGGCGGTCGAGGTACGCCAGGTCCTGGGTCTTGAGAAGGACCTCGGCCACCTCGACGGAGGAGGCGACGACGGCGGGGAAGGCGCCGAAGCGGAGGGACATGAGCGGGCCGTACCGCGCCGACAGCGCGTGGATGGAGCGGTGTGGCAGTGTGCCTAGGAGGTTCAGGTTGCCGATCACCGGCCACGGCCGAGGGCCCGGCGGCGGCGGGAGGAGGTTGCGCTTGCGCGCTTGTAGTTGCCCGTGGCGGAGGACGGTGGTCGTCGTCACGAGGAAGAGCGCGGTGGCCAGCAGGATCGTCGTCGCGAAGGAGGACGATGCCCATGGTGGTACTGGTAGTGGTACCTCCATTGCTGGGAAATGGAAGAGTACGTGTGTGGTGGATTCTATCTCTATCTCTATGTTGTGTTCAAGTGGTTTACGATAGCGGTTGACATGGATGGATGTGTGAAGGCAATTGTTCGGCTCTGGTTTCCATGTACGACGAGCACGTGGCCCTCGGTGGCCCATGCTTGGTGTTTGCACAACGTCCAAACTCTCAGTGAGGTCAATCAAATCCACCCGTCGCTTAGCGCTGGGCCCATGGGAGCAAGCAGCAGAGCCACTGAAAGCTACTGTACTCGGCTACTCCCTCCGTCTACATTGTTTAGGCCTTCACCCAAAAAACCAAAATCTTTTCAAGATTCTCCGTCACATCGAATCTTACACCACATGCATAGAGTATTAAATATAGATGAAAATAAAAACTAATTACACAGTTTACCTGTAAATCACGAGATGAATCTTTTAAGTCTAGTTACTTCATGATTGGATAATGTTTATCAAATAAAAACGAAAGTGCTACAGTTCCGAAGTTGACTTTTCAGTTTTTGAAACTAAACAAGGCCTTAGTTCCAAAACTTATTTGCAAAATGGACACGGCAGTAATTTCGTTTGTATTTTATAATTATTGTATAATTATAGAATAATTAGGCTCAAAATATTCGTCTATCAAAATCTAAATTATAGATAAACTGTATAATTAGTTAATTTTATTTATATTTAATGCTTATCCAAAGATTTGATATGACGGGAAATCTTAGAAATTTTTTGGAACTAAACAATACCTTCAAAAAATTTAGCTCCTCAAAACGCGAGATGTGTATTTATTTGTAGATGGAGGGAGTATGTTTTTTTGCTCCCACACTCTGTCCTTGTTTAGTTCGTCCTAAATTCAAAAAACTTTTCAAGATTTTCTATCACATCAAATTTTATAACACTTGATATAGATAAAAGAATAACTAATTTACGAGATAAATCTTTTAAACCTAGTTAATTCATAGTTAGATAATAATTATTAAAATACAAAAAAAAATACTACAATATTATAATCTTTTTTTTTTATCTAAACCAGATCTATCTTTTCTCTTCTCTCGGTGGATATTCCACGACTCCGAATGCCAAGCTATTTGCATTTCCCTCGTTTGGTTGAAGAAACGCAAAACGGGCTCCTAGACCTTGTTCATAGCTAATGGCTAAGATGAATCTAGCAACAAGACTTTTATGAAGTTGACAGAGAAGAAGATTGAGAACAATCCTAGTAGGTGGCATGAGGTCTTGTCTGAGGCTTTGTGGGCTCATCGTGTCTCAAGGGGATGGCGCTGCTAAAGTTTCTCCATTTGAGCTTGTTTGTGGTCAAGAGGTCATGTTACCTGTCAAAGTGAATTTGGATGCATATAGACTTGCAAAGCAAAATGATCTATCTGCTATTATGTACTAAGATGACTAATAAGAGAATACAAGCCTTCAAAGAGATTGAGAAAGACAAAGCTGGACAGACCGACCAGAGTACACCGGCCAGGTCGAAGAGTTGATGAACCTTATCGAGTGGTCATGTTTGGATGGGCCTGGCGTGGTCGGCAATTTCCTTAGCTCACGAGTGCAGCCCGTGCCAGAGGAGGGTCCACCCGGGTTATGAATACCAAGGAAACCAAGACACGACGAGGATACACAAGGACAACCTGGAGAAGCCAGAAGTCCAGCACAGAATCAACGAGCTGTTCAATCTCGCAGACAGCAGCTTTGTGCGTAGCGACAACCGGATGCACGCATACAAGTTGGGTCGACCAGCTCCAAAGGTAAGGAATAAGTTTGCACAACTTGCAATTTTATTCGTTGTCGTTCTCTTCCTCTGATAACTTATTACCACCGTCTCGCAGATCGGAGATATTGACCGAGCGTCGATGTATGTGTCCCTGGCGCCCGGCATAGAGCACCCGACAGGAGTAGACCCGCCTATGGATAACGCTGCTCGGTGTTATCGATACACCAGTAGTGATGAAGATGACGGTCAAGCAGTGCCGACCACCGATGACAGAGTCGCCGACAAGAGACCGATGGCTGGGGAGCAATCCCAAGCAGGGGTGGTGCCAAGAGAGTCGGCGCAAGGGCCCTCGTCCGGCCAGGGCTCGGCTTCGGGCGCCCGAGCGCCGAAGCGTCGACGACTGCTTCGAGTCGTTGATGACGATGAGGAGGAAGAGGAGGCGGCCCCAGATCTGGTCCGCAGACCACGTAGTCGTTCTAATTAAAGTGGTCCTGGCGCCTAGCACACGACGCGCTGAAGACCCGCCCATTGCACAGGCCCCTGACGAGCAGGCGCGTTCAGACCAGGCGCAACCAACAGCGGTGGCTGACCGCGCCAGGCGCATGATCTTCTCAACGTCGCACAGGAGCTCCAACCTGTAAGTAGAAAAAGGATAGTTGTGTCTTTCATAATATTAGAATTCCAGCATTTATAATTAGTTGGATGAACTTGTAGTGCGGCCTCGGATGTTGACCCAGCGCTGTTGGGAGCTCGAGGCCATCTGAACAGACCACCATGCATGGAGCAGGCCACTGCGCAACCTGTGGCTTCCCCGACCAGGGAGAAGGTCCCTATGGCCACCCCCCGCCGAGCAGTGCAGCAGAAGAGGGGGTCAGAGCTCCATCCCCTACTCATGTGGAGGAGCCGTCCGGCGAGGCGAGGACACCGCCCGATGCTCCTGATCGGGGGAAGGGACCGATGGCTCTTCGACCATGGTGGGGAGGAGCGCACAAGGCGAGGAGGCCCAGGCTGGCTCCAAGGATGAAGTGGAGGAGATCCAGGAGCATTCCCGCGATGGTCACCAACATATTTATGTCTAGCATCAGCGCAGGGACCACTAGGCCGACCATGAAGAGATCGCGGAGGTCGAGGAGGCGGAGAGAGTAGAACGAGCCGCCAAGCGACTTGTTAGTGAAGTTAAGGTAAGTGCTCTCCTAACTTGAAAATAGAAGGTGCCATCATAACCTTGTAATATGTGTGTGTGCTAAAAATCCGTAGGATGTGATGAAGACAACGAAATATCGTAGAAGATGTTTCGACCAGATTGAAGGAATCGTGACTGAGAATAAGGCCTTGACCGAAGAAGTGGACCGCTTTCGGCTGGAGGCCGAGAAGGTTGCTATGGAGAGAGCTGCTCAAGAAGAGCGGATGGTCGACTTGTCTCGGCGACTAGCCGACAAGGACACAGAACATAGGAGTAAGACTAGTGATTGACACCAGCCGTTGTGCGCGGTTTCTTGTTCCTGTTGACCAAGATAACCGTTGCCACTATAGGTTTGGAGGAAGAGCTAGAGCACGTCCAGATCTTGGAGAGTGAGAGGAAGGTTGGGGAAGAGCTGAGAACAAAGAACCGAGAGTTGGCTGGTAAGACCAGACTTGTCGGGTGGATCAAAAACTCTTTTATCTCGGGGCCGATTACTAACTTCCTTTTTGTCCTTGTTGCAGTGCTGAAAGCGAACACCAAGAAGCATCTCGAGGACCTGGTCAAGGACCGAGATTCGTGGAAGAGCAAGTGCCTCCAGGTCTGGAAGGGTGTGGGCTCGGTGTTCGACCTCATTGGCCTAGAACTTCCTGAGGACCAGCCCCGTGCGCAAATTCTTGGTCCCGTTGAAAAGGCACAACGCGCATGAGGTTGGCTTCAGCAGTTTGTAAAGGACGTTGGGGAGTATGCCGAACCGCATGTGCTAAGCATGGTACATGCCCACTACCCCCTGATCGACCTGTCCCGCTTGGAGGGAGGCTACCGCAAGGAGGTCGGTCTTCTGGACCTGTCGTCGACTGTGATCGGCGACATTAATCTCTACGGGACGTCTACTCCGCCCAGCCGGCCGGGTTCAGATAGGTCGACCAGGGAGTGGTCGGAGTCATCCGCTGCGGCAGATGGACGATCGGCGCCTGCGGTCTCGACCAGCCAGGCGCCAGTGGCCCCGACCTCTTCGACGGCACCAGAGACGCGTGTCGGTGAGCGGCCTAAGCAGAGACGCGTGTCGGTGAGCGGCCTAAGCAGTGAGCACCAGTTTAGTCTGTAGGTTTAGACTAGGACCGCCCAGAGGGGCTTTTATTGTAAACTTTGTTGTGAAAGTTTGTAATAAAGCGGAAATTTATAAACCATAGTTAAGCGCTGTGAATGACTTATAAGAGTGACGTATCACTCAGTGAGGGTTCCCGAGTACCCTTCTTGATTTCGTTACTTAAGCTTGTGTGTCGAGAACAGAAAAGATCGTACTTGTCGAATGTTCTGCATATAAAAAGTATGGAACAAAAAACCAACACTTGTCATTAATCATAAGGAAAAGTTACATACGAGGTGTACTGGTCTAAGGGTAAAAACGTCGTAGTTTGTCTATGTGCCAAGAGTTAGGGAGGCTTGTTCCGTCCGGATAAGCCAGTCTGTAGAAGTGGGACGCGTGATTTCCACGACCACGAAGGGTCCTTCCCAGGGCGTGGATAGTTTGTGCATCCCTTCGTGGCTTGTCTTCCACTTTAGTACCAAATCGCCGACCACAAAAGAGCGCTTCTTGACGTTCCTATTGTAGTATCGTCGTAAGACTTCAAGGTATTTGGCTATAAATTTGGTCGCACTTGAAAAATTTGAGTTAAGACAATTTTAGAAAATGGTTTATTCAGCGATAAAGGGTGTGTATAGCCTACAATACACAGGCAACACACACACCTATACACAACGGTACAACAAAATATAATTACAACCATACAGGCTCACTATTATAACATATAGTACGATGCAGTAACAACAGTGTGTATAACTATATTAATGGACATCGATCATGCTATATTGCTATGCACTAATTAATAATCATCAGAAGTGACAGCAGCAGCAGCAGCACCCGCCGACGACTTCTTGTTCTTCACGGAGCGGCGGTACTCCGCTCTTTCCTCCGTGTCCCTGTCCGCGGCGTCCGGGCGACCGTCGTAGTAGTGAGCACCCCTCCTCTCCTGTGCTGCTGGTACTTCTCGTCGCCGTAGCTCGCCGGCTGCGCGGCCTCCTGCTCGTGCCAGCGGCCTCGGTCGCCGCCGTGACGACGGCGCCAGCAATGGCCGTGACGGTGGTGCTGTCCGCGGTGCGCCATGGCGGTGCCCAAGGCTGCGCCGGCGAGGAAGATGAAGCCGTACTTGAAGAACACCATCGGTGTATGTATGACTGTGCCACTTGTGGAGAGCGAGGCAAGTGAAGAAACCTCAGCTCGATCGGGCGGACAACGGCAAATGCAAATCAGGCAATATAAATATAATACACTTGCTGCTAATCTCTGCTGCTCAGCATGAGCTTTCTCAAATAAAACTTAAGCCGTATATATAGGTCATCAGCTGGCTAACAGCTTGCTTTTGGACACGATACATATACATATATAAAATACTGCAGCGTATATATAGTCGTATAGGTCATCAGCTGGTTTGTTAGCTAGCTTGGTCCCTCGTGCAAGTAATCACACCGTGAGGCGTGAGCGTGAGCAACAAGAAGTCCTATGGCTGAACAAGCTGACGACGAAAACAGCGGCTTTTAACCTTTATTACCTGCACGGAGCTATGGAAAGTCAAACTTTGACTGATAACGGATGCAACTATATATTCTATTTCATCATAGTAGAAAAGGGAAAAGACGAAAAGCTAGGCCTTGTTTAGTTTCCAAAAAAATTTGCAAAATTTTTCATATTCTCCGTCACATCGAATCTTTAGATGCATGCATGGAGTATTAAATATAGACGAAAATAAAAACTAATTGCATAGTTTGGTCGGAATTGGTGAGACGAATCTTTTGAGCCTAGTTAGTCCATGATTAGACAATATTTGTCACAAACAAACGAAAGTGCTACAGTACCTGTTTTGCAAAAAAATTTAGAACTAAACAAGGCCCTAGTAACTGGGCTCCGCCGGTTACTGTGAACTCGGCCCGGCCCGTTAATTTGCTTACTCTTTAAGGCATTGTTTAGTTCGCAAAAATTTTCAAGATTTCCTGTCACATCGAATCTTTGGTCGTATGCATGAAGCATTAAATATAGATGAAAATAAAAATTAATTCTACAGTTTATCTGTAATTTGTGAGATGAATCTTTTAAGTCTAGTTACTCCGTGATTAGATAATATTTGTCAAACAAAAAACGAAAGTGTTACAGTAGCCGAACACCAAAAATTTTACGAACCAAACAAGGCCTAAGCAAAACGGTAGGTAAACCAAACAAGGCCTAAGCAAAACGGTAGGTAGTACCATTAATTTTGGGGTGTACTATGTGTATAGAGGAGTGGAGTTATTGTCGCACACTCTGTATATTTTTTTCTTTTCTGATGGAGCATTCTATTTCTTCTTCTTGTTAAACATTTTTCCTAGTGTTACACCAATTTTCGTAAGGCCAGCTTTCTAGTTCTTTTTGCACAAGTGCGTTCATGGGAAGTTGGGGATACTATCCTTTTATATTATTAACATCTATGAAATTTGTATTGAATATTATGTTCTTAAACTATTTTAAATAAAACATAAAAAATAGATATAAAATTAATGACTTCACGAGAGAGGGCGGGTGTGACTAGCCCTAGGTGTGACTCAAGAAAAAGAAGCTGTAACTTATTAGCCCTGCAACTGCAATGTGCACAAGGAGTAAAATGGTTCAGCTTGCAAGTCCTGCAATGAGCACAAGGAGTAAAAGAAGACGAGTTTGTGAATCCGGGAAGCTGAAATGCCATGTCTTTTGGTTTGGATGTGAACATGTACAATGTTTATGTGAAGAGAACCTGGATGTTGGTCTTTATGTGCATGTGAACCTCATATCTCATTTATGTTTGGATGTGAACCTAAGCTAGATGGTTTGTGAACATGGATGTAAGTGTATATGCTAACTGGATGTTGTTCATCTCATGATATTGTGGACGATGTTCTTTCAAGTTTGTTTGTATTATTATCATGGTGCAAATAATTACTATAAAAATTTTATCTGTGTACCCTGTCCAAATAATTGGTGCAGAATGGTCAAAAAAAGGGTGCACAAATGGCCCAAAAAATTTTCAATGAAGTCAGACAAGGAAGATTTTAACTTTGAGTGCTAATAAATTCGGAATAATTTTTTTTCGATGTCCAAGGATTTTTCTCAAAAATCAACCGCCTCTGGACAAAATAGAAGACGATCTTATGAAAACTATTTTGTACAGCAGTGAATAAAGCAAATATAATAGTGCGGATTCATGTACAAATTCCATACCTTGACGAAGAGGTCTATAATGCATGCCACTACTGGAAGATAGAATTTGATTTTGACCACAATGTTTGCCCACAAAAACTCTAATGTAACCGTGTCGGACTCGATCGGACTCCAATTTGATCATTGAAAAATCTAGGCAATATATATATATATATATATATATATATATATATATATATATATATATATATATATATATATATATATATATATATATATATATATATACACGGCAGCGCTATTCTACACTCTAGGTGTAGAATATTATTCTACACCGCAAGTCAAAACTGAGTTGAAAAAATACTGAGCAGTACTGGAGAGTGTTCAGTATCAACTTGGCCAACACTCAGGACCACGAAATACTGAACAATACTGAAACACGAATACTGAGTGATACTGAATTTTACTCAGTATAACAGTTTGGTGTAGAATAGTATTCTACACCTAGGACGTAGAATAGCACTTGTATATATATATATATATATATATATTTCTATATATATGACGCGTTTCTTTTACACGCGCGTGTAGTTACTCTCATCTTTGTATCTCTAGATTTAAGGTGTATATGACCGGACAAAATGCATATAGACAAAGTATATGATCATACTAGACAATCTAGAGTGATATATATGTTAAGTATGCATACATACATAGAGTATATGGTTATACTTATTGTATATAATATAGTAGTGGCATTTTAGTAATATATTAAAAATATAATTTTTTTTGAAAAATTTCCGCGTGGTAAGATCTAGAGAATCTTAATATGAGTATATAAACATACTCAAACTGATAAACAAGTATGAATACATACACAATGTAGTTTATTGAAGATAAGAGTAACTACACGTACGTGTACAAAGGAATTTCTATATATATATATATTTGAGAAGCTGCGTTGCAATGTCTCATCAACGAGCTTTTCTCATCAGCCATATCTATCTACCCATACAACAAACCCAAGGACTTGTTTAGTTCACCTCGAAATCCAAAAAGTTTTCAAGATTCTCTGTCACATCGAATCTTGTGGTACATGCATGAAGCATTAAATATAGACGAAAATAAAAACTAATCACACAGTTTGACTGTAAATCACGAGACGAATCTTTTGACTTTAGTTAATCTATGATTAAACAATATTTACCACAAACAAACGAAAATGCTACAGTTCCGAAAACTGAAACTAAACAAGGCCCAAAATTATATTAAGCCATGCCATGTCGGCGCCGCCGCTGCTATCCGCCGCCGCGGGCACCAGCCGGTAGACGCGTTCTGCTTCGAAGGCCATCGTCGAGGCGGCGAGCGGGTTCCACGTGTTGCGCATCGAAGGCTACTCGCTGACCAAGTCGACGATCCCCGGCGGCGAGAAGAATCAGCTCCCAGAACTTCACCGTCGGCGGCCGCCGGTGGCGCGTCGACCTGTATCCGAACGGCACCGACAGCTCCAACGATGAGTCCGACTCCATCGCGCTCTTCCTCGTTTACGACGGCGAGCAGGCCGTCTACCGCAACCGCGTCGACGACCACGAGCCGCTGAACCGCTTGAGGGCGCAGTACAGGTTCTGCCTGCTCGACCACGCCGGCAATGCCGCGTACGAGCTCCCCGCCGAGAAGGGCGTCTTCACGTCGCGCTCCGGCGGCGGCCGCGGCGACGACAACGACCGCCGCGGGTGCGGCCACGACACGTTCATCAGCTGGGACGAGCTGGAGGCGCGCCGCGAGAGGCTCCTGCTCAAGGACGACTGCCTCGCCATCCGGTGCGACGTCGGCGTCTTAGATCAGCTCACGCTCCGGTCCATTGCCGTTGGGGCAAAGCGCAGCCGCTCTGCGCGCGACGACACCGACACGAAAAGCTCTAGCTCTAGCGACGATGACACTGACAGTGATGACTCGCGGTCGCGGCGCCGGAAGAAGCGGCGGCGGCGGCGCCGCCGCCGCCATCAGGCGACCTGGCTGGACGACCGCGAGTACGTGCTCCGGACTTTAGAATCTTGATGATCATCAGGGGAGGCGCAGCGCGTGAACAGTCGCTGGAATAAAATAAGGACATACAGTAGTCGTTTCACCACATTTATATACGCACTCGAGCAATTTTCTCTGGCTCCTATCACTCGATATTTTCCGGCCGTCTGATTCCTCCGTCCTCTTATCTCCGTCGACCGCTGCCTCCGTGGGAGTACGTGTACAAGAATCTCTTTCTTTGGAGGAGCGCTGCAAAAGGAGTTGTCTCCGTGAATCTCTCTCGTATGCAAATCATTAAATATCTATTAAAGTTACAGCGATCATTTTGGTGTAACTTTTGGATAGAATTGGTATAAGTACATAACTATTTGAAAATTCTTTGTTTTGTTCATTGTTTTTTAAAAATTGTATGTATGTCTAATTTTGAATCCATATGTAGATCTTTTAATCTGCAATTCATAGAAAATATCTGTTTAATTTGATAATCTTATTTTTGTTAATTTGATTTTGAGGGAAAAAATCATGTGATGGTAGGCTCCAAAATACTCGGGTGGGGTGTAGATAGACCCATATACTAACTTTATGTTGGCACTCATTTTATAGTTATGAGTAAACAAGAAATTTTGCAAAAAGCAAGTAATCCAAAAAATACTTTAAAATGAAGAAACCAAATAATAAGGGAAAGAAACAAACTTTATAATGCATAGAAATAATCAAAACAGGATGCATGCAATCCCGACATAAGACTATCTCCAACAATCGTCACCCAAAATACAAGATCCATTTGTCCTTTGGGTAGCGCTACAGTTAAAAGGTTTCATACTTATTTTTAGTCTTCTCCAACCACAAGACCTAAAAGACAACACTATCTGCAAAATGGGTCTCGAAGAGAGAGGATACCCAAATTTGGGTTATGGCTCTCCTGATACCCAAAGTGATACCCAAAGTGGGTCTTCTGTATGGGTACTCTGTTGGAGGCTATGGGTATTGTGTTGGAGACCTATTTTGGGTTTGGGTTCCCAAATGGATGTGGTGTTGGAGACAGCCTAAGACCCTGCATTGCATCTGATCCAATGTCGAGTAATCCAACAATGTCACTACTTTCGGCGTTGGGCAGAGAGGCAGCGGCGGATGTACTCCTTGTCATCCGGCTCACCACGCCTGCCCTTGTGGGAGCCGCCGTCATCTTCCTCGTCCGGCGACTCAGCGCCGCCAGCGTAGCCGTAGCCGTAGCCGTAGCCGCCGCCGCCGCCGTAGTTTATCATCGTCGCCGGCCTCACCCTCACGTTCTTTGGCCCGACGGCCATGGCCGCCGTCACCTCCGTGACGCCGACGTCGCATCGGATGGCGAGGCAGTCCTCCTTGAGCAGGCTGTCGCGCCGCTTCTCCAGGTCCTCCTTGGTGATGAAGCCCGCGTAGCCGCACCCAGTGTCCCCGAGGCACTCCTCGCCGGAGGTGTGCGGGTTGCGGCCGACGGTCGTCCTGAAGATGCCCGTCTCGGCGGGGAGCTCGTAGGCCTCGTTGCCGGCGAGGTCGAGGAGGCTGAACTTGTACTGCGCCCGCACGCGCTCCTCGTTCCTGTACGTGTTCTGCAGGCGGAGGTACACGGCGATGGAGCCGGCGGAGTCGTTGGACGCGTCGGTGCCGTTGGGGTAGTAGTCGATGTGCCACAGGCGGCCGCCGACGTTGAACGGCTCCGAGGTGATGCGCTCGCCGCCCGGGAGCGCCTTGGTCCACGAGTAGCCGTCGATGCAGAACACCTGGAAACCCCTCGTCGCCTTGGCGACCACGGCCGAAGCGGAGCGCGACGGCTTGCCGGCGCCAGGGGCAGACAGCAGCGGCGGTACCGACGACATGTTTGCCGGCGTTGGTGGTAATTAAGGTAGATGGCCGGCTGAAATCAAATCTACAGCTCCTAGCCTTGCGGTTTGGTTTGGTTTCTTGGTTTCTGGATGATGGATGCCTGGAACCCTCAAGACGTCGTCGATATATATGGATCAGTTTAGGTCGGTTGCATTGCAGATCAGCATGTGCTACGCACGGCAGGAGGACTCTTGCATACGTCGGAAAATTGAAAAAGGACTCTTGCATGTCAGCATGCAGATTACTCCATCTTTGAATTCTCTCTCCAGTTCCAAATCGGATCGTGATTGATTGCAATTCGAAGACGAGCTGGTCTTCACCATGTCGGTTTTCCTCAATTTTAGAGCTTGTTTGTATATCCTCTAAACTTTAGTTGTCTATATCTACATACGTAAAGTTAATGACTAATTTTTTTTTGAATAATTGATGACTAAAACTTAGACCACTTTAATTCACACTAGTATATTACCCGTGCTAACGCTACGATGACGTTTAGAAAAAAATACAAAACTAAAATAAATCATAAAACTAAAAAGCAAACCTACCCCACTAACAAAAAAAGTCTATATAAAAATTACGGTACTTCATTTGGGAACATATATTTGATTAACAAATGCTATGTAGAAAAGTTACCAAATATAAGGTACAAATATACAGCAAAGCTCACTCAAGTACAATAAAAAAATTTACAGATTTCGCTACCTCAAACTTACACGTCACCAAATACAGAGTTAAAATCGATTTAGTGATACAAACCGTGGTCCCGAAACATAACAGGATTTGCATTTGTTTTTTGTAAGGATTTGAACAGAAGTAAAACTCCATTCCAAAGACCTTGCCAATTGCCTCAGCTTTCCCCCAAATATAGTCCAGTGTCCTCACTACATCTCCATTCTGATTTGAATACCCTCATTTCGCGTTATTGTTTGGCAAACACATGTAAAGCTCTTCTCCCCACTCCACTCCCAACATCTCCAGAATGTATAAACCATTACGAAGTAAAATAATAGAGTTGTCTGTCTATGATAGATGTGGGGCAATAATCATATAGGTTGATAGAGACAAAGATGTTCCCATTGAATTAAGTTTGGATGTTGCAGAGAAAAAAAAGTTCTGCAAAAAAACGTGTGCCTATACTCTGAATTACAATGATGATGGGTCTTTAACATGGTACATGTATGCAAAACTCAAACATAGCTCACGATCACGCCGGTCACCCCAGCCACCCCATCATTTGAAACCCCAGCTTGATATCCCTCCTGCCTCTGAATTACGCGGACTGGCCAATCAGCTTTAATATTAGGGACCTTATCCGCATCCTCTAATTCCACAGCTCCTGAACCATTATCCACACAGACGTTGCTCGAACCCTGACCTTGGTGCAGACCGCATTTACCAAAATGCGCAGCACTTCTCCTAGGCCCCCTGAGACTGTAAACAGGAGCTCCAAACGACGGGTACACCGTTGCCCACATGGTTATATCCCAATTGTACTCGTCAAACGCACAAAACTGCTTAGCCTTGGCATGAATCTTCCTCCACACTGTTCTATTGAAGGCATAGCCAATGTTACCCATCTTCTCGGCGACCAAGCTCTCCCAACCTTCACCTTTCGACTTAACATCAGACGGCGCCAGATTGATAGCGTAGCACTGGGGGCACTTCTTCGGCTTCGAATCCACAAGCAGCTGCGCATTCCGGTACGCGTTGAGGAAGATGTAGTGGTCCTCCTCGATGAAGAGAATGTGGCCATCGAAGTCCCTGGTCTCCTCCATCCCATCCCACACGGTGTTCATCATCCACCACCAGTGGTGCTTGAGGGACACGATTCTGGGAGCCCGATGGTTGCCGTACTGGTCCGGATCGCCCCGGCACCCCTTCTCCTTGGCCTTGTCGTTGCTCCGGCAGTCCCCGGGGCTGACGCCGGGGAAGGCGTCCGGGAAGAGGTGCGGCGAGTAGGGCGCGAAGACCTGCTTGACCTGGCAGAAGTCGATGCCCTGCACGATCTTGTCCATCTCCGGGAAGTAGCCGTCGTGGCTGACGATGAGCAGCGCCTCGCCGATGCCCTCGACGCGGGAGAGGCTGTTGACGACGAGGCGAAGGTAGCGGGGCCGGTTGTGCACGTAGAGCACGACCTTGAGGTGGCCATCGGGGAGCGTCGGGAAGCGGTCCCTGTTGCGTGGAGGCAGCGCGTTGCGCGCGGAGAGCGAAAGCGACAGCGGGCTCTGCCGCGGGGTGAAGGTCGGGTCCAGCAGGATCTTGCGGTGCGCCGCTGCTGCGGGCGGCGCCGTGCGACGGGACGCTGGGGCAGTGCGCGGTGGGGAGCGAGGAGGAGCAGGAGGTGGGCGGTGGCGGCGACGCGCTCCTGCCGATGGAGGGCAGCCCGACGCGGTCCTCCACGGTCGGGGTTGGTTTTCTACGATACGGAGTTGCCATAGATACGGAGTTACGGAGATGACGAGCGAGGCTGAGGACGGAGAGTAAGGCGGAGAGTAGAGATGTAAGATCCTTTTAATCTGGGCCGTCTAATCTGTATGACATGTGCTGTAAGTCGTTGATCTTGTAGGTGAGATTTGCCTGGAGAAGATTTCAATTATAGTAGAGATATCTACATACTAATGCATCATCGTTTTTATTGTTAAACCTAACCCATAAAACATCCTCCACTGAGATAGCCTCCTTCCATTAAAATAACTATACCTAGAAAAAAAACACGCACCTTAGAAATCTTCTTACTCACTCAAATCAAATCTAACGGTTAGGATCATATGTGTTATCCTCCTCGTCTCCGCACGCAACTCCTCCTTCCTTTGCCCCTTATCCCGCGCCCCGCACCCACGGTTTGATTCCTATTCCCTACATGTTGTTCTTTTTCTTTCTAAAAACATTGTCCTCTCCTATGGAGTGAACATAAAAACAGAAGAAAAAAACACTGTGCAACTTTTGCCACCACTTCCTAGTTTCGGGCTACAACGAGCTTTCCAGCTTCGGTAATCTCCTCTGACTCATCAGAAATGGCCATATCTGGTAGCTAGAGTCGCGGACGCTCCACCCCTAGTTCTCCACCCTATTCTTCCCTAGCTCACCCCATTCTTCCCAAGCACATAATTGTCTACAGGTTGTCGAATCATCGCTATTAGAGCAGAGAGGTACTTGTGGCCGCCGAAGGTAGGCTGTGGCCTGAAAATCTGATGGGCTTGCACACGTCGCGCGTAGTCATGTGCAACCTAGTTAGCTCCGTCGTCAGTGTCCCTACCAAAAATAGGAACGAAGTTGCCACGGACAAGAAGCCCATGAATGAGATGTTAGTGTGGCCGATGCGCATGTGCCACTCATGCACCATCCACTAGGGCGCACAACTCGGTGTTAGCGCTGCTGTGTATCCCAACGATGATGGAGCATAGTCGTGCTCTCAGAGGCAGGGTTGGTGTCATTCGTGATTGTTGCTCTTGATGAACTATTTCGAGGTTGGGGGATGGGGAAGCGGTTGGCGATTGTTCCACATCATAGACGTCAAAAATACCATCCTCCACCCAATGACGAGCCATGGGATTCCCTTCACGCTACCCCTTGGGTGGAAGGGTAGGCGAAGGGAAAGAGACGGTGAGCTCAGAGCAGGGCCACTTATGGCTGCCTACCATGTCGGGCTAACCTTTGGCAAGGGTCACCTTCCCTAACACCATGGGTCACAGATCCACTGCCCGAGGGCTCAAGTCACAGGGTAAAGGGCTCACCGCGTTGGCCGGTGATGTAGCCCCAACAATATCAGATCCTAGCGTGGTATAGTTTACTGTTGTATTTTTTTCATTTTGGGTTGTCCAACTCCAACCTTAAGGCCATTGCAGGTTCAGGCCAATAAGTCAATCGCCAACTAGATTTTTTGCCGGCCGTCGTCGTCGACCGCTCACAGACGGGCACGGCGCAGTATGCACGCACACCACAAAGTTCCATAGTCACTTGGGACTGACATTCCTTTTTTTAGCAACAGGGACTGACATTCCTATGATTGCTCTTGCATATGATTCACGTTCCACCGCATTTGGGAACGACGTTCCGTGATGTTACCGTTCCATATTTTGGAACGAAGTTCTCGAAACGAGGAATGTGCTCATGTTTCCGTACCCCGGCTGCTAAGGTCAGACATATGTGTTGACGTATAAACCTTAGCTGCTTAAAATTCAGAATTAGAATTAAAATGGAGATTTAGACACAAACATCAGAATATATGTATTTTATTTGCATATATCTGAGTTAAAATAAAAATAGATAATAGATATCTAATAAATATCAATAATTTTATTATTCATATATCAGATATCTACTATTTGAAAAGCATGCTAAAGCTTTGTCGGGCACGACATGGGCAACTAGCGGGTACCCCGTTACCTACTCGGGTACGGATATAGGTGCTTAATTGTACCCGTGGCGGGCATGGGGTTTTTAACGGAGAAGGCTTGCATAAAAATAAGAGTCATTCATGTAAAAGTTTGATTCTGGTGCCATCTAACAATATCTAAACAACCTAATACATGCATCGCAAATTCATCTCCATTCACAAATTCTAGACAGATAAAAAAAAACAAAACATGAGTCTCTTCACTATCCGAAGCGACCACATTTTACTTATATGAAATCATATTGCTTCCACCAAACCCTTTGCATTTAACATAAAAAAGGGCAATGAAGCTTATTTTATTATGAATACAATGTCCAAATAGGATGATAGAAGGACTAAAAAAATAAATTATTAAACTAACCTAAAAATGTGGGGAACGACCTAGAATATGGCTCGGTGGCTTGGTACACCACGACGAACGCATGAGCGTCGGAGTGGGTAGAAAGATGTGACGAAGAGGATGACTAGAGGCAACGACAGGAGGAAGGCGGTGGCGGCAACGACGGCGGCCTTGCGAGCCTAGAGCAAGACGTGGAGTGTCGTGGCACGAGCCTTGCAATGAGACAAGGAGCGTTGTCGAGTGTCGTTAGGCCAGGCTTGTTTCCATGTGGAAAATGAGTTCTATCGGGCTAAAACATCTGCGTGGAGTGCTTCCAAATAGATCAGAGTGACGGCACATGGAAATTATCTGCGGGGGTATCTTCACGGGAAAATTACAGGAATCCTGACGGGATTTCGAGCTGCCAAAGTAGCCCTGATGAGGCGACGAGAGATTTTGTGGAGTGCATTTGTTTGAATATGGTTTTTTTTGGCAAAATCTATTCAGATCAACCAAATTCAATATAAAGAATGTATTTAATTTTAACTAAGGTTGAGCATAAGGATTTGATCCAACCTAATCTTGTACGGAGTATATCGTTACACAGATGAATCAAAATGTGCATACCCAATTGAAGGCTGCACAGTGATGCAACTGCATGTTCCCACTGTACCTGAACATTTGGCAGCCAGCTGCGCACGGCGTAAAGCCACCACGTCACTGTCTCACTGATTCATCCAGCTCAGCTGCATCAGTACATTATTACCACGATGACCTTTCCCTCTCCACCCTATATACTCTGGCTAGTGCCTGGCTACTGCCACCAACCAAAGGGTAGAACCGTCATTTGGTACGCTTGTTCATCCAAGGGAAATGACCCCCATGGCCCCATCCATGTCTTAACGCATTTCTCCTGCAACCTTTTTTTTATGAGCCCCGGGCACTGCAGCGAGGCAGGAGAGCGACCGAAATTTCCCATCTTTTCCTCAATTCCTTGGGGGATTTCCCCATCCTTGTCCCCATCGATCAGAGGTCCCGGTGCTGTTGGCTTTCGCATTCAATTCCTTCGGAAGCAAAGGGAACTTATTTCCTTTTGGGGTCGGATTCGGGGCCGATTTGCTCTGTCCCTGTGAGAGGAGGGCTTGTTGGATCAGGGATCGAGCAAGGTAGCAGCCATGAGCGGAGGAAGCGGGACTTTCCTCGAGATCCAGCCATCGGAGCTCGCATTCCCCTGTAAGTCCTCCCAGATCTCGTATCGAGATCGAGCTGTTTGGATCATGTTGGGATGCAGCCGTGACTGTTCTTTTTTTTTTATGGGATCTTGGTCAAAGCTGGGATCTTGGTAGGGAATCATGGTCGGCGATCCTCACTAGGTGGATTTGCGACGCCCTAGCCTGCTTGGTTCGTGGAGTGGGTTATAGAATCATGTCTTCTTGTAGTAGTCTCATCATGCGATTGAGTACTAGCATCTGTATACCGATCTGTTCGTCTGCTGGGGTTCGAGTGGGCTAGATTTGTTTGTTTCTTGGTTCATGCTTCCAGTGTGCATTGTGTGTGGTGAGTCGTCGTTTTGGTAGTTACTTGGCCTTTCCGAGGCTTTGGGATCTTGTAGAAAAGATTGCTTTGTAACTGTACTGGTGTGTGCTGCTTGTTTTCATGTGGTAGCGTGAAATGACATTTGCCTGTATATTTGTTTTGACTTGACATTCTGGTCATTGTCTGCTTGCTTAGCTTGAAATAACTGCAATGTGTTATTTACCACTTATTCCAAGTGTGCTCTGTTTGTTGAGTTCGTTTGCCTTAGGTCTTTCTGTTGACTATACATTGGATTAAACTGTCTTGCTATGTGCCTGAACTGCTTCTCTGTACATGCAGTTGAGATAATGAGGCAGAGCTCCTGCTCCATGCAATTGACCAATAAGACTGACCATTATGTAGCATTCAAGGTAACTATTGTTCAGTGCTACTTTTTTCATGGATATTTACTTGCTCGGATAGGATGCACTGTTAGATGCAAATCTTATATCTCATCTATGATTCGCAGGTCAAAACAACCAACCCGAAGCAGTACTGCGTGCGTCCTAATATTGGCGTTGTATTACCTGGGTCAACTTGTGATGTTACAGGTAGCACCCAAATCCATAACATCGTGAAACAATGGCTTGATGCTAGGAAATCCACTTACGTTAACTCAAATATGTATGTATGTCTACTTAACCTTTGTCTGTTGTTAGTGACAATGCAAGCACAGAAGGCTTCACCATCTGACATGCAATGCAAGGACAAGTTCCTAGTTCAAAGCGTTGTGGCTGAGAATGGTGCAACAGCTCAAGAAATTAATGCAGCAATGGTAACTACTCTACCACTCTTGATTGGTTCTTTTTTCATAAGGTTGCTATGCGCATACATTCTTGCAGTCTTGCTTGTCATGACATTTGTGATGTGTCTATATGCTTTCATGATAACAGTTCAATAAGGAGCCAGGGAAGGTTGTTGATGAATTCAAGCTGCGTGTGGTTTATGTGCCAACAACTACACCCAACCCGATCCCTGAAGAATCTGAACTAGGGGCTTCTGCTCCCTCATATTCACAAGAAAATGGGATCAGTCATTCCACGATGCCACTATCTGTAAGACACTGATCTATCTCATTTTCTTTGTTTCATATATATATTTGTACTCAGGCTTCTGCGGGTTTTCATTTGATTATCTAGTGAATTGCTATTTCTAATCAGTTTGCAAATTATAGGTATCTAGATCATCTGCTGAAACAACAAAGGAGAAGCCCTCTGAGGTAGCCATCTCCAAGAGATTAGCCAAAAACACTAGCCAAATTTACTGATTTAGTTACTCTCTAAAATAGATTTGATAAAAAATATTAGAATACTCCAACAGACTCTGTAAAGGATGGCTAGTGAGGTAGGCTATCCAAAAGTAGAGAGCGAATAAGGTGGGATAGAGTGCTATTAAATTTAAAGAGTCATTTACAGAGTCTGTTGGAAACGTTTTTCCTTCAAGAATAGCTAAATTTACCTTTAGAAAATGGTTTAGCTAATCTCTTGGAGATGCTCTGGTTGCCTCATTAGACATCAATGCTATTAAATTTAAAAGCTTGCAACTTGCAAAAGCATCCTGTGATTGCACATCAACAATGTTTGAATTATGTGATATGCCCTTGCTAGACTTGACCTAACTAGCCTGTTATGCATACAATTCATTGTTTAATTGATAAGAAAGATTGAAGATGGACTCATGGGAAGAATTGGTCTATATATCCATGATGAATCTCAGTAGTTGATAATCCTTAAAATTTTGGAAACATATACTGTCTTGCAAATTTCAACTGATTACAAAAGCTTGGTGGGAAGCAATATCCCTTGGTGGTAATATCCATTCATGAAGTAATAAAAGACTTTTTTACCCTTGGAAAGAAATGATACTATCAGAAATCTTGCTGTATGGATATAGCTTTTTCTGATGTTTAGATCTATCACATATGATTATGGTTTGGTATCAAATATTCCAGCACTGTCATGGTAACTTCTTAGATGAAGTTTGCTATCACATATATTGATGACTATAATGGATTTCTGGTTTTCTAAGATTTTGTGATCATATTCACTATCCATTTTGAATAGTTGAGAAATATCAAAATGATACTATCAGAAATCTTGCTGTATGGATATAGCTTTTTCTGATGTTTAGATCTATCACATATGATTATGGTTTGGTATCAAATATTCCAGCACTGTCATGGTAACTTCTTAGATGAAGTTTGCTATCACATATATTGATGACTATAATGGATTTCTGGTTTTCTAAGATTTTGTGATCATATTCACTATCCATTTTGAATAGTTGAGAAATATCAATGCCTCATTATCACTAAACTCTGTACTTTTAGGAAGAGAGGCAAACTAGATGGAATGTAAGTAGCTTAGGGAACGAATCCCTTGTTAGTTTTTTAACCTTGATTCCTTCATGATTTCTTATTCACATGAACCACTTGCTTTGAATGCTCATATAGCTCTTAGACATGAATATGCTTCATCAGATGAGTAGTGACAAGTTGGAAGATATAATTTGTCTGACATCTGCAGTTTTTGCTTCTTCATGTCTGATCTATCAAGTCCTTGACAGCAGAAAGCCAAAATACAGGAACTAACTTGGTGATTGTGTATAAGTTGTAAGATACTTTATGAAGTTTTGCGATTTTGACTAATTCACTCTGGTTGGTGATCCTAGGCAACGTCTGTGATCTCCAAGCTAACTGAGGAGAAAATGTCTGCTATTCAGCAGAACCAGAAGTTACGACAAGAGCTGGTAAGTTCTCCAGACATTTTGGTAGTCCTGAATCAGTACTGTAGTTTGTGATTGTGACCATTTGTTTTTTAAATGTCCTTTTTATTGTTTCCATTCTCATAAAAATATTACTTATGATGATATTGTTATTGATGCCATTATTGTATGATTCTCACTTGCTTCTCTGATCGTCATTGTCATCACAAGGAAAAGAACATTGAAAGCTACTGAAGTGAAATCTTTCTTGTTCCTACAAACTGTGCAATTGTCAAAATCATCAGCTTTTTATGCAAGCTAAACTTATTGCTCCTGTTAGAAATTTAATAATCAATTTCAAGTCAACAAACTAAGATCTGTATTTGCATTCGAGGGTCTGTTAGTTTGCTTGTGATGACTGAAATTTTGGATGGTCCTGGTGTGATGAGAATACTATCCTGTTCCAATATTCAAGCAACTGCATCTAATGTTATCTGAGTGAATACCTAGTAGCTGCATATTTAGAAAAGGTAATACACCAATAAATCAAAAGCTTTAACATTGCTATGCCCTAGTGTAATAATTTCAAAAAGCATAATTGATCAAAACCTGTGTGCTAACTCAAGTATATGAGTTTCAAGAGTTTTTCAGGCTCACGAATTTCTGCCTCTCTTCATCAGGAACTTCTACGGAAAGAGAGCAGCAAAACCAGCGGCGGCGGTTTCTCCATCACCTTCTTGTTTGTCGTTGGCCTTCTGGGCATCATCGTCGGCTACATCCTCAAGAGAACATAGTGGAATGGTGGTGTCTCCAGCAAGGCTATACTCCCATGAGAGGATACCCACACGTGGTATGCCTCCCCATGTGTTTGTGCTCCTAATCGGAGCGCCCTGTTCTAACGTGTAACAACAGCAGCACTCCTAGAAGCCTTCGGTTTGTGTACATTGTGGTGGTTCATACCTTTTCTGTTCAGAATTCTTCTCAGAGTTGGTAGACTTGTTTTAAACCTAACTGCCGCAACGTTGTTACCCTTCACATAACCTTTATTCTTTCTGATTCTGATGGATCTCAAATTTGCTGGTATGTTTCTACCCAACTGAAAATGTTTGAACTGTTGCAAGTCTGATGAATTTGTCACATATTTGAACCAATCATTTATTTAGTCTTTAGTATTCCGAATTCGCAGAGATGCATTAGATGTGTATAGTATGTAATCACTGAGCATTCAGAGTAACTAGTAAAAAAAAGTAGCTTCAGGTTTGATCACAACATCATATACATGCTTCTGTTCCAATTACTCTGCAATCAAGAAGTGAAGGAATATATATGTATATATGTGTAGTTATTCAGGTTGGCACCACCGTGCACGTTGTCACCGGCGAGTCGTGACGCATCAGGAAGAGCACGGCGGTGGCCGCGCCGGCGAGAAACCCTAGCAGCAGCCACCCAAACCTCGTCGCGGCGAGCCTCGCCGGAGAGGTTTGCACGTCGCCGCCGGCGGCCATCATCTCTGCTTCCACCGGGTCGTAGTAGTCATCGTCCACCGCGTTTTTCTCCAACACCGTCAGCCATCCGTAGTCCTCGCCGCGGCCGTCGTCTAGGCCGGGCCGCCGCGTCTCCGCCGCCGCCGCCACCGCATTGCCGCTGCTGCCCACCTCCGTCACGGCGGAGGCGCTCTGGACGCTGTCCTGCGCCACCGTCCAACCACGGCCACCGCCGCCGCAGTCGTGGCCGTGCTCGCCGGCGTCGGGCCTGGACGTGTCGTCGGTTGCTGCGTTCTCCATTGTCCTCGTACGGTTGTAGGAGACAGATTTGGCAGCAAAGGCTTTCGTTCTTGTTCGTTGCGATTGTCCACGAACCGCACGCTGACACGCATGCATATACGGGCTCGCCCTTTACGGACGCGTCGGTTCGACGGCCGTCGGATCGAGTCCGTTCCGTGTGGGCCGTCAGATCAACAGCCGCCGCCGAAATTTTGTTGGTGCAACGACGAAATTACCATACGAGAACGTTCGTTCCTAGTATGGGAAAAGGGGTTTCACCTGCTTTTTTTTTGGGAGGGCGAAATTCACATAAAAGCGTGCTGTTTCCGTGAAACTTGGGGGAAGCATTTGCTCTGCTTTGGTATCTTTTCGACGGACGTTCTTAACTCCTGCTCGACTTATGAACCTTTTTTTTTTACTGAAGTTAGTAGGGGAAACACAACCTATTTTTTTATATTTTTTATTTTAGATCTATTTAAATTCACTCTCACGGAGAGTCTGTTGGATGCTACCTAGGTGCTCTAAGCACTAAGCTAGAGATCCTTTGGCGATGAAGCTTCTCAGCTTGTGTAGGAGTATATTCATTTACTTGTCGTCTTGCCAAACAATTAGAGGACTCTGTCAAAAAAAAAAGGACTGATGAACCTTCTTAGTTTTCTTAACAAAAGGCAGGTCTTCTTAACCTTAACCTACGAGAGCTTTGCACACCATTATAATCTCCTTCGGTCCCAGTAAATTAACTTCTAAAGTTATATCAAGTTATATTTTTTTATTTTAAATTTTAAATTAACTGGATTTATAAGAATACCACCAATATTTATGACATGAAATTTGAACACTGGATTTATCTTGAAATATATTTAATTTACTTATTTGATGTCATGAGTGTTGTTATTCTTTACTATAGAGTTGATCAAATTCAAGATAGTTTTTACATATTTATTGTGGTTGTAGAAGTTAATTTATTTTGAGACAACATAAATATCAAGTATATAATATATACGACATCCTGTCCTACTAGTTTGAGTTTTTCATTATTCCAACCTTTCAAATTTCTCAAAGTCCACATGAAAACGCCAGGAAAAGTACTAGGTAGAGTTTTTCAAATTTCTCAAAGTCCACATGAAAACGCCGGGAAAAGGTTTTCAAAACTTTTGTAGGTCAATCAACCAAAAGCAGCACACATGACATCCTCTATTTTCTCCTCCTCTCTTGCATGATTTAAAGATTGCAGTGGAGGATTTTTCTTCCCACCACGACGATATACAAAATGCAGTAACACTATGTCACGGACACCCTGGCCCCACCATCCTTGTGCGGTTTTACATTTCCGCCCCTCCCTCCCCCCTCCACTCTAAGAACCAAGTTATTAATTTTTATACTACACGCGTAGGCACGCGCCGCTAAATCATATCGGCGCGTGCTATACGCTTTGATAGAGAAGATACACACACTCGTATACTGACTGAGTAACACATGATACGATGGTACAACACGCTGAGCAATCAATCAGAGCCGTTGGATTTGATCGACGATCGGACGGATATGCATGCTTTTGGTATAGGTGGTACGTACGTCGTCGCGTGCCTCGTCGATCATCCATCAGTGGAGCATGGGCTCGTCGGCCATCTCGACGCCGTTGACGCTGCCGTCGGCGCCGGGTCGTCCGGCCTTGTACTTGTACCACCTGGCGGCGACGAGGTAGACCAAGAGGTTGGCGAGGCAGATGACGGCGAGCAGCCAGTAGAAGTTGTCGAGCCTGCCCTTGTTGAGGTCGTCGGCGATCCATGGGTGGCGGTCGCCGGTGACCTTGTGCACGGCGGCGACGAGCGCGGAGCTGACGAAGAACCCCAGCGACAGCGTGCTGAGGAACAGCCCCGTGCTCATGGTCTTCATCCCCTTGGGGCACTCGCGGAGGAAGAAGTCGAGCTGGCCGATGTACGTGAACGCCTCGCCGGCGCCCACCAGGAAGAACTGCGGGATGAGCCAGAACACGGACATGGGCACCACGCCGCCGGCCGGCACGGCGGCGTCGCGCGCCACGTGGAGCCGCTTGATCTCCGTGAGCGCGGCGCCCGCCATGGCGATGACCGAGAGCGCGAGGCCGACGCCGATCCGCTGCAGCGGGGTCAGGCCGTGCGGGTTGCCGCTCACGCGGCGCGCCACGGGCACCACGATCCGGTCGTAGACGGGCACGGTGAGCAGGATGGAGCCGACGAAGAAGACGGTGAGGGAGCCCGCCGGGATCTGGAAGGAGGAGCCGATGTGGCGGTCCATGGTGGTGGCCTGCGACACCGAGAAGGTGGTCATCTGCGCGTACACCGTCCAGAACATGATGGTGGTCGCCCAGATGGGCAGCATCCGCACCACCGTCTTCACCTCCTCCACGTCCGTCAGCGTCGACAGCCGCCACTTGCTCGGCTGCGCCGCCGGCTCCTCGTTGATGGCAGCGTGGTCCAGGAAGCTGCAGGTACCAAATTAAACACGCGGGAAACTAAACCGTAAGCTATTGCTGTTAGATTTTGAAAAATAAAAAATAAAAATTCAAGCAACAGCATTCAATCAAAAGCTGAAAGGATAAACAAGCAGGAGCTTCTTTCTGTTCAGAGTTCAGACAGAGTAAATCTTTTGCTTTCTTCAGAAAAAGACAAACAGTAAAGTTAATTATAATATCATTTTTTTTCCGATCAAGCAGTGAGACATATATATTACTATATAAGATTGCTTATTAAAAAGTTCATTCTTGAAATGTTCTCTGGGGAAAAAAAAAATGTTCTTTTCAGAAATTCAGACATTCAGGTCGCTATCAGTGGACTACTTTAAGCTGAAACAGAGAGGCATGCAGAATGCAAAGTGGTTTCGGGCTTTGAGGAAAACACCAAACAAGAGGCATGCGCAGAGTAAAGCAGTGGTCACAGGCGCGAGATTCTGCACGAGATGGAGACACGAACCCAATCAGACACCTAAACAACAATTGTTCAGAGCTAGTGCTAGTTTAAGCAGATGGCCGGCCTACATGCATGCTTACGATCCGTCAAGCATGCAGGGGCATCTGTATTTCTTATTATAGATAGAAGATGCAATCGCCATCTCAATACTAATCACTCCGGAGAGAATTGTCGACACCTAATGAGTCGTCAGAGCTTATCATTTAAACAGGTCATCTGCAGAAGCCTGCTGCCTGCCTGCCTGCCTGCCAGAGTCATGCTATGGAATGAGACCCACGCCGGGGGTTTAATTTAAATAAACACAAGAGATTCAGTGCGTCAGGTGTGGCAATAATCTTTCCCAATCTTCCCCCACATGGTGGACTGTTGAGGCCCAATCAGGGACAAGAACCAAACACCTGTTCATGCTAATATGCAAATGATGGAATGATGCAGGTGTAAGCAAAGCATCCTTCCTTCCCCAGATAGACCGGTTAGCACATAGCATCATCGTCATTGACGACGACTCTGAAGTCTGAAACTCTGAAGAGACTTAAACAAAGCATTGTGGTCAGGACTCAGGATCAGCTGTGATGCCTTATCGATAAGATAACAAACAAAGGAGAGGGTTAGTGGTAGTGGGCACATCTATCTATCCCTCCCCCGTGTCTGGCGTTAATCTGATGCTTTGCCATGTGATCACTCAGCAAAAGGAATACCATACCCGTCCCCTGTCTTTGTCATATGCTCATGCAGTCATGTGCAAAAGCATTGCGACGAAACTAACGGCAGGGAATTTGCCAGCAGGAGGACGGACATGAGCCTCGAACCCTTCAGAAAACTGTGAGGAGTCCCAGCCATGTCGTCCGTGCCGATCGATGCCGACCGCCATGCCGCCCATTTGCCCAAACCCCGACGAGATCACGTGTTCAGGTCCCGGACACCACTAACTCACAACGTCTTCTGTCTAAAAGTACAGAAAAAAAAGGGCCGTAAAAAAGGAGGAAGGGTCGGTTTCTATGCCAGCAAGTAAGCAAGCTAGGGTTAGCATAGCAGCCACTAATCTTTGATCAGGCCAGCGTAAGAGAGCACGGATTGGAGATGGCAACGGCAGCCGGCAGGCACCATCACATCACATGACATGCCTGCAGTGCAAGCTGCTTTTATCTCCAGCGTATGGCCATGGTCCATGCGTCCATGAGATGGTCTATTGGTCTGCTCGATCTCGATCCCTCCAGTGATCTTTCTCCACAGCTTTTCCAGCTGCAGACATGTATGGCCACACCATCACCACACCACACACACAGACACACACAGAAAAGAGATGCAGTGCCAAGGGAGCCATGCCAAAGACGACGGCCAACCTACCTAGACAGCAGCACAGCAGCATGTGAGAATGGATGCAATGCAAAAGGTTGCTTCGATCGGTTAGATAGATAGATAGCTTTGGCCGTCGCCATCCATGGCGGCCACTCGTCGTCCGTCCGTCCGTTGGTCCATAGCAGCTAGGCGAGTAGGAAGGTTCCCCACACACAACACACCATGCTGCTGCTGTGCTGCTCCTCTGTCCTATCTCTCATGCAAGATCGCCATCCCTACCTTCGTTGTGGTGTGGCTTTGAGCCTTTCGCGTCCACCGCTGAATCATGCTGCCGATCTCCATTTCATTTGGCACCCTGAAACTAACAATCATGCACCCGCCTTTCCTCTGCCTTTTTTTTCGATCGAGGGGGGGTGCCTTTCGGTGTGTGCAGTGCGTGCACACGTCCCGGTCAGACTAGCAAACAGTGATCTAATAATTGAGGGAAATGCGTATCTGTAAGGCTGTCTTTTGGGGATTCAGATTACCTATAGCCTTCTATTCTTCCAGTGCATTATGTTATGTAGTGCCCCACTGTACTATGACTGTGACTCTGTGAGTTCATATCATAACACATTATATGAAGGAATATGTTCAGTTTGGGCGCACACATCACACGTGTACGATCAAGTCTGTCTCTCTGTGAGTCTGTCAGTGGTCACTGTCGCCAACCCTCTTCTTATTCCAATCCAGGATCAATCAAGTCTCTTCAAAGAAATTTCATCTGGAACGACCTTCGCTACGCCGTCACCCGTCACGGCGTCACCCTACTAGCTGAATCCCATTTTGGTTTCGTTTTCAAGCAATGTCCGTGTCATTTTTTTTCTCTTCTTCTTCCCTGATGTGATTCTACAGCAGAAGTCTTAAGAGATTTTGGAGGCTATTGTTGGCTAGCTAGCTACACATATCGACGACAGGACAGGAGTGAATTAGCTAGGACAATAATGTTTCTACTGCAACTTGATTTCCCTGTCACAGGACAGCATGTTCTACTGCAAATTGATTTCCAAGTGAGTGAGGCCTTGTTTAGTTCGCAAAAATTTTCAAGATTCTTCGTCACATCGAATCTTTGGTCGCATGCATAGAGCATTAAATATAGACAAAAATAAAAACTAACTACACAGTTTACCTGTAATTTGTGAGATGAATCTTTTGAGCCTAGTTACTCCGTGTTTGGACAATGTTTGTCAAATAAAAACGAAATACTACAGTACCAAAAAACAAAAAATTTTGCGAACTAAACAAGGCCTGAGTGAGAAAAAAGGGGGGAAAAGGGTGATGCCGATGACTCTGGCGTTTTCTTCTGTCTATGCTAGAGTAAATTAGGTTAGCTTTTGCTGTAACTTGGTCATTCCCCTACTCATGTCATCATCACATCGCCAACAAGAAACCGTTCTTCTTCACGGTTCTTCTTCTCTAGGCTAGAGAGGAATGCAGATCGAGCTAATGCCCAATAATTCACTAATCTTAAACATACTCCATGCATGACACCTTCTAGATGCAGATTGTTATGACCTCCCCATATCAAGATCCCATATACACACTCTTCCAGTCCTGTCTACATCCCATTGGAGCTACTTACTTACTCAATACCACTATTCAATATCTCAAATTCAAACCGTCGAAGTTACGCCGCCTTGCTATATCACATTTTCAATGCCGACTCCCAGGAAAAGTCCGGGAAACTGAGAGGTCAGTCCAAGTCTTGAGAAAGTGAAGCTACAAGCTAGCTACTACTAGGTGGGTGAGGGGCTGTTTTCTTCCTCCTCACAAGACTCCCAAAAACCTCGCAAATGACACCAAAAACTGAGGACTGCAGCTAGACAACGAGCGAGATCGAGCAATCTCGTTTGGCTTCGCATGCCGACCTCCCCCATGTTTTTCCTCACATCTTCCCCCAGTTTTGTACTACTAATAGTACTAGTATATTCTGCGTCTCTGAATTTCAGCAGGTGTTCAGTTGGACCATATCTACACACACACATATATATTTATATATTTATACAATATCTACTATATATATCCTGCTCTGAATTTTTTGTGCAGACAGATATTTGCTAGTGTTTGGATGCAGCGGTTGCAGTACAGAGCACCGGGCAGAGGAGGACAATAAGGGATAGCTAGCAGCAGCCACCAGGGACGGCCGGGGGAACAGACAGCAACAGGGGAAGGCAAAGGGAGGGAGCCTCAGCCGAGCACAGTCCGTGACCCTTCTCCGTCACCCTAGGGGAGCATTAGAATAACGCAATTATTGGTCTGGGTGCTGCCAAACCCAGACATTTGTCGCTCACCCGGAGCTCTTATCCTCTTTCCCTAAACATCATATGATGTGTGGGGACATCACTTAACATAAGAGGTTCGCTAAAGCTAAGCGAAAGGCTAAGTCGTCAAGCGAAAGAGAGGTGCTACGCGTATGCAGCGTCTAGTGAACGGGTGACAGGACAAGGAGGTTGGGCCCGGCTGTCGGCGATGGTTGACATTCAGAGAGGTGTGTAGGACCACTTGTCAGTGACTGACTCGTCTGCCATGCCACCGGAATCAAGGAAGGTTTTAGCTGGCTTGGCCACCGGCCAAGGACGGCGTCGTCGGCTGTTAATGAATTTGTGGACTTTAGTAGTAGGGAGAAGGCGATTGGCAGCTCTGGTGTGCATGAATGAATTTGCCATGAATTCACCCATAGTACAACACGTGAGTGTGGCCGATGCAAGTTGGGAGAAAACGATATAGGGAGATGGAGGGGACAAAGAACAGTGCATTCGATTGTGCAATCCATCCGTTTGCATCTACATGCATTGGACTGGTTTGGATTTTGTACCCTAGCCTAGCTGGCAAATTGTATATATTGTTATTGCAGTTGCAGACAGACAGTACATGTACATATATCCTCTCTGTTGTTTGTCTGGCAATGGCTGTATCACTCAAGTCTCTCTGGTTGTAATCCAAGTGAGAATGACAAATGAGGTCAACCAATAGTAAGGCAACTAACCCTATTGGTCTGCTGCCAGTCCATCTTACTTGGACTCTTGTTTTAATTGACTGATGCCATCACTTAGCTAATTAATCCATTATACATACCGGCATACCGCTGTAGTATTACTCAGGTGGTAGTATAAGTTTTTTTTTGTGTGTGCTGGCAAATAATTACCATTCCTAGAGCATGGTGATGACGATGGACAAAAGTAAACAACAGTAGATGTTCATGTTTTGGAAAGTAAGTAGTAAGTAAAAGGTAGGTAGGCAACAAAATCCAGCTAGAACTTACCGGAACTGGTCGGTGTGGGGGAGGCGCTCCTTGCGCTTGCTCTTCTTGCCGGAGCCTTCCTCCACGGCGGCGGCCTTGCCGACGTCGATGTCATAGAGCATGGCAGGGTCAGCGGGTAGCGGGAGCCGTCTCTTCCGCCACGCCGCCACCACCACCGCGGCGATCTGCGTGAGCGGGCTCCCCACCAGCTTCTTGAACCGGTACCTGCGCGTGCCGGCGAGGAAGATGACGAGCCCGGCGGCGATGGCGCAGGCGCAGGCGCCGTACCCCCAGCGCCGGCCCAGGTTGTCCTGGACGTAGACCAGCACGGTGACGGCCAGCAGAGACCCCAGCGAGATGAAGAAGAAGAACCAGTTGAAGAAGCGCATCATCTGGTGCTTCTCGCCCCGGTCCGACTCGTCGAACTGGTCGGAGCCGAAGCCGGAGACGCTGGACTTGAGCCCCCCCGTGCCCAGCGCCGTCAGGTACAGGGCCAGGTACATCACGCCCAGCTGCGCGCCCGACGCGCGCGCGCACTCCCCGTCGCCGGCGTTGGCGGAGCACGCCGCCGGACGTAGACCCGGCGCCGCCGTCGAGATCGTCAGGATCGTCACGCCCTGCACGTGCGTAATACGACAACAAACAAATTACTTACTATACTTGTACGTGTGTGTATCATCATCAATCAGCTAGCAGATGTATATATATATGTAGGATATTTGTCAAAAATCCAACCTTTTAAACCTTTTCGTGATTATTAGTAGATTAAATTTAAAAAATTACTGGCTCCTTTTCCGGTGTGTGTGTGCAGTGTTCAGTAATAACTAATAATAGATTAGAAATCTGTTTAGTTTTATTTACGGTTTCATTTCATCAGGTGAGGTGAGGTAGATTGACAGACACAGATGATTTGAGATGAGATGATGCAAGGATCGAATCTAGCTCGACTGATAATAATGGAAAAGGGAATTGCATAGCGGTTGCTGTCCAGCTAGCACCACCATCACTCCATGCATGTATATGACTGACGACGGCGATGATGACTGAATTGGCATAGCCAGCCTCTCCTTTGTTTGTTTGTTTGTTTCATTGGGTGCGCCGTGCGCGTGTGCTTTTCAGAGAAGGAGAATCTTGTGGATGGAAAGTTCCAATTTTTATTTGGTTTTTACTGACAACTAGTCCTGGCCTGCTCTTACTAGCTAGGGAAAGGAACAATAATAATCAAGATGATGAAAAGCCCAAAGCAGATATTTTGTCGATGGGTGACAGAGCAGATTGACTGGACCCATTATCATCCAGCAAAACTGACTGACCGACATGTACAGAGCAGAGCACGCCGGTGACATTAATGGACATGAATGAATGACTGAATGAATGAGTGAGTGGATTATTATCCAATAATCCAAGCAGATGACAAAAAGAAAAGGGAAAACAGAATATGAAAGAATGTGATGAGTATACTATTACTGACCGATGCCTGGATGGCGGTGAAGATGGCGATGGTGAGGTAGCGTCCGAGGAAGGAGTCGGCGACGAAGCCGCCGAGGAGGCAGAGCATGAAGGAGGTGCCCATGAAGTTGGTGACGACGTTGGCGGACTCGGCGTTGCCCAGGTGCATGGTCCCCGTCAGGTACGTCACCAGGTTCACGGCGATGCCCAGCGTCGTCAGCCGCTCGTTCAGCTCCGCCACTGCAGCGACACCACAGAGATTGAGATTCACAAGTCAGTACAGGACAGCCCATGCATTATTATTCATCGTTCACAGTTCAGACTCGATCGTCAGAGAGCGAGCGAGGCGAGGGATCTCGATCGACGCAGGCAGGCCAGATCTGCCTGCCGCCGATTGAGATGGAACAATGGATGGCCGGCCGGCGGCGGCGGCGGCGGCGGCGGCGGCGGTCGGATCAACGAAGCAATGAAGGAATGAAGGAAGGAAGGAAGGAAGGAAGGAAGGTATAGGTAGGTAGGTACCTAGGATCATGGCGGCGGCGCCCCAGCGGCCGGTGGTGGCGCGCGGGGCGGGGCGGCCCTTGAAGTCCCAGGCGTCGAGGAGGACGTCGGTCTCCGCCGCGGCATTGGTCTCCGGGAGGAGTCCGACCATCTTGTTCTCCCTTCTCTCCTAGGCCTCCCTACTGCCGGCCGCCGGGGTACGTGGAAGGATTTGGGAGCGAGACGGGACGGGAGGGTTGGGGGGGAGACGAGGACCCAGACAGAGACTGCGATTGCCGGCCGGCACAGGGTTGCTGCTCTGGGTTTGGGTTGGATCGCTGTGCTGGTGCGGGGACTGCCTGCCTGCCTGCCTGCCGTGCTCTGCCGCTGCCGGGGCTGGGCGTTGCCCGTGCCCGCTATATATAACCGTTCGCGCCGGAGGGCATTTTCGGGAGAATCTCGCGCCTGCTCGGTGGGTCCCGCGGATCAGTGGATAATTAGAACGAGGAGGTGCGGTGGATAACATATCACACGCACCTCTTTTTTATTTATTTATTTATTTATTTATTTATTTATTTATTTATTTATTTATTTATTTATGCATAACAGTTATTACTTTTTGATATATATACTTGCATAACAGTTATTATCCCTTTTCTAGGATAAGGGCACTTCTAACGGAACGGAACGGATGTGCGTGCATATGGGCGGCGGCGGTAACGTTGATAAGTCTGGAGAAACGGAAACGGAAACGGGAACTGGTGCTGCTGCTACTACCCACCTGCAATACAAGTCCCACACGCGGCAAGCACCACGCGCTTCTTTTTCCTTCTCCTTGTCCTTGGGACTCTTTTTTTTTTTTCCAACAAAACAACTTGTAGTATATTATTTTGATAATTTGCTCGCATGCCTTTTGGCTCGTACAAACAAAACAAACCCCACGAGCAAAACGGGTAGGTAATAACTGACTAACCGTAAAACCTCATCACAATTTCACAACCTCATTTTCAGTAGGTGTTTTTTTTTCTTTTTTCTTCTTTTTCTTAAGGGACCGAGCAAGTCAAAACTTTGAGCAAATATATAAAAAAATACTAATATTGATAATAACAAATAAACGGCACTAGATTTTATTAGCAGACATGTCTATATATACAAATGTTAGTACAATCTAGTTCATCTTAAAATTGGTTGATTTCTCAAAGTACGAGGTGTGCATTTATTTGAGGTTTTTAAAAGGCGCTGGTTTTGAAATGGGATTCTTATTATACTCTATCTATCACTAAAAGCTTCAACTCTTAGGATATGTGTCAGTCAAACTTTTTTTTAACTTTGACTAACTTTACAAAAAAAAACATCAATATCTGTGACATAAAATGAGTATCTTATGAAAATATATTTTATAATAAATCTAATGGTATTAATTTGGTACTATAAATCTTAGAATTTTTTTTTTAGAAATCCGATCAAAATTTTAAAAGTTTGGCTTAGAAGCTTTCGGAGGGAGTATGTGGAAGTTTTTTTACATCCTCCCATTCGAATCAGAACTTGAGTAAATGGCATTGGAAGTCCAAGGCATGCATATACTAAAACTACTGGACAGAGTTAACTTCTCATTGGTTACAAAAGTGGAGTACATACAAAACTGTAGAGGAACGAGCTGGTCTACTAGTTTCGTCTCTTCGAAACATGTTTGAAATCTCTCGACTCAACATGGTGTTCGTATTTTCTTGATTTTATTATATATGGTATTTAGTGTTGTTATTTTCTAGCGTAAGGCGATGCACCTGTCAACATTGAGACGCTTATGATGTGTCTTTGTCAATATTGGATGCCTTCAATACCTACCACCTCAGTCTTTCAAACATACTCATGGAGGTATGGTATTTGTGCGCGCGGTTATAGGTGTATGTAAGCGTCCACGTTTATATAAAAAATGTACTCAATCCATCCCAAATTGTAAGTCGTTTGACTTTTTTAATATCAAGTTTGACCACTCGTCTTATTCAAAGTTTTGTACAAAATAGTTTTTTTTTTGTTGTGTATTGGTTTATTAATAAAAGTTCTTCAAGAATGACTTAAATTTGCACAAATTTTTTTGAATAAGACGAGTGGTCAAACTTGAGATAAAAAAGTCAAACGACTTGCAATTTGGGATGGAGGGAGTACATAACAATAATGAGTGCTAGCGGTTGTCATGGCTAGGAGGGTTGACATTCGTGAGGGGATCGAGTTCGGAAGTACGCATGAACTACGATCATTGGTCATGATGAGAACCGTAGTTGACATATGTGGAGATCACTTTTGCTGACATCTATGAGAAATACCTGAGTACTGTGCCCAAGTGACATTGAGCCGTGACCTTCATCTAGCCACAAGAAACATGAGTTGACATGGCCAACCAGAAATAATTAATGCAAGACTACTACGTACTCCAGCTGCTAGATAACGCTGAAGCAATGGTTGGCCACAAGAAATAAACAAGCTGACATATATATATATATATATATATATATATATATATATATATATATATATACACGTACGTGAGGAATACCAAAGTACAAATAGTGCATCATTGAGACGTACGTGGTCGTGAGCCACAAGAAACAAGTGTCGTCGACTTGGGGCTACCAATGCTGCAGAGCCATATGCTCGATCTCTTTCATACAACACGTACAAACGACTACAACATCAGAGATGGGAAAAATAATGTGACCTTTACCTCCTTGTTTAGTTCACCCTGAAAACCAAAAAGTTTTCAAAATTCTCCGTCACATCGAATCTTGTGGCACATGCATGAAACATTAAATATAGACGAAAACAAAACTAATTACACAGTTTAGTTGAAAATCACGAGACGAATCTTTTTATCCTAGTTAGTCCATGATTGGATAATATTTGTCACAAACAAACGAAAGTGCTACAGTTCCGAAAAATTTTCACTTTTAGGAACTAAACAAGGCCCTAGAGATTCCTGACGATAGATCAAATCAAAATCGCGTACATATTCTCTGGAGATGGCACATCCCACAAGCTAAGCTGCCACTGTTGTACCTGCCACTCGCTTTTTAACAGCGTAAGGGCACTTCCAATACTAATGTAGTTTCTATACCTATTAATTTTTATATACACTATATATATAAACTATGGTCTCAATAGATAGTTTTTATAGAATATTTTTTATCCAATCATATTTATTCTCTCTCCATTCTCAACCAATCATATATATCACTTCATGTCTTGGATGTCGTGTAGACATGGTTTCTAACTTAGACTCAGTTTCTATGATTTTTGCTCTTTCTCTTCAATAACTACCTTATCACATCAGCAAAATGCTTAGGTAGAACTACAATTAATGTCTATAAAAACCATGATGGTTTTTGCACTGGGAGCACTACGTCGTCAAAACCTATACAAGGCCGACATCATAAGCATTGATTAAAAGTTATGGGCTAAAAATACTGTTCGCTGATTTATTGGGAGAGAAAAACACTGCTGAATGTCTAACAGATTTGGCAGATAAACTCAAGCAAACCAAGCCTCAAATTAACAGTGGTAGTTAGTGATATTGTTATGACCGTTGTTTGTCTAAACGGTCGTTTAGCCCATTTAAACACGGTAGGAATGGTACGTGGTGGTGGCACGCCATTTATCTTATTAAGTAGTTGTTTTCATGCCTGTTTAATATTTTGGCCGTTTGCATGAATAATGACAACTACTACTCTCTTCGTAGTTTTGCTAATGCATTTAGATATAATTTTTTTCATAATCCTTTAAATATACCTTATATCTAGATAATTAGCTGAGTAGCTTCTAACGTTCAAGAATTGATGATTATAATTTCATCATTCCATATATGTTCTCTTAATTAGGCTGAAATATCATCTTTTTTTTGGATTCTTTCATGTATTCTTTTTTTTAAAAAAAACAGTCTTATCTCTCAAGTATTTATGAGCAATTAAGATTTGATGTAAAAAGAACACGATCTAATCCGATGTACTGAATGGGATTTATCGGATAGGATCGAATAACAATATGATCGCGCGCACTCCAAGGGGTTTCAATCGGGGGTGATTATCAAGTAACGACAGCAAATTCCTTCGCTCCGTCACTCGAAAATAGCATAAAAACAGGATTTTCTAGAAAAAGATGTGAATAGGATTCATATGCGTACCGTTTAATTTCCTTTTCACTACTACTTCCTCCGTTCCAAATTATAAGTCATTCCAAATATCTTAAAGAGTCAAAGTTTTTCAAGTTTGACCAAATTTATATAGCAAAATAATAACATTTTTGGTATCAACCAAGTATCATTAGATTCCTTGTTAGTTATATTTTCATATTGTATCTATTTTATGACATAAATCTTTATATTTCTCTCTATATTTTTAGTTAAACTTAAAAATACTTTGACTCTCCAAGATTTTTGGAATAACTTATAATTTGGAACGGAGAGAGTATATCGTAATCGTATATATACTCCATACTTAAACAAAAGAATAATAGCGTACATGTGTTTTTCTCTCCATCATATGTTTTATCTTCCTTTATTTTAATGCATATCTTTAAGCTCCTTACCTCAAAAGTACTATAGATAAAAGATGTGGTCAGTTGTTCCTTGCCACACGGAAAAATACTACGTTTATAATATATAATCGACAGCTCTACATTTACACTAACGATACTATTTTAGATTTTCACTTGTGGTTTTGTGAACCGTCATTGTGAAAGGTTAATAAAAATGATGATGTTCCAACGGCGTCATTAGTGGTTGGCTTAAAGCTGTCGGTGTAAATCAATTTATATTGGCAGCATGCTTATTACACAGTATAAATGGTTTTACAAAATTCGTAAATCGGTCAAAAAAAATAGCAATCCTTTCAAATTGGGAGAAGCCTATCAGCCAACCTTGGGGGGGGGGGGGGACCCACTACTGGCCTACTGCGATTTTCAGAAATATGTGTGCACGGAGTTTTCAGAGTCCCTTGTGACCAAGTAACTAATACAATTTTTTATTCACTTTCTCAAATATTATATTTCATTTTTTATACCCAAAAAAATAAATAAATAAGTTTGAACCAATAAAATTCTTGATCTTTTGAGTACTATAACTTTAGTTTAGGACTTTTCTTAATTTGAGGTCATTTCATTTTTTTAAAAAAATCAAAATATAAAACTTAGAATGTAATTTCCTAGCACTAAATGATATCAAACGAAAATGTCATCAACCATAAAGTTGTAGAGCCCTTCGAGTCGTTTCTCCGTACTTTGAAAAAAATAAGAAAATATATAAATTTTAAATTATTTATACCAGCGATCAATCAAGAAAATTGTAAGTGTAAACATATCTATAGTGACATTTTTTTAAGATTACCACTAATACACCTATGTTTACATTGGTAGTCCCTTAAGCCAATCACCATTTTATAGACCTAATTTACATTGGCGTCTTAAGACTACGACCAATACAAATTGAGAATTTGTACTGGCGACAATCTTAGGAAATCCACTAGTAGAGATGTATCTTCACTAGTGTTCATAGCCATGGGCCCATAATAATTTTATTTCTATTGTCGCCTATTCTTCATGAACTGTCAGTGAAAAATATGCTTGGTATCAACAAATTAACACCGATCTGTACTAGTGAAAACTGCTTGAAAATCGCTAAGAAAATGCTTGTATATTTGTTAATAAAAATTCTCAGACACCACGGTACACCTAGGTAATATACCAAGTAAGCTACTAGAAAGGGTAGCCATGCATGCTAATACATACTACCTCTATCCACAAAACAATGTAATTTCACTTTTCAAAACATCAAACACAATTTCTACTTTGACTAATGTTATATTAAAAATAATAACATCTATAATACAAGATAGATACCATTAAACTATTATAGAATATATTTTTGTAATAAATTTTATTGAAGACATAAACGTTAATTCTATTAATTATAAACTAGTCAAATTTAATTTAGTTTGACTGGTACAACTTTATAGTTGTATTCTTTCGTGGACGAAGAAAGTATCACTAGTACATAAATTTTAATGGAGGCGGGTGAAAATGCTTATTGGAGGTGGGTATTGCAACCGTCTCTAATGAAAGGTCATGGTTAACCGTGACTTTGTGGAGGCGTTTGTTCTGCCCGCCTCCATTAATCAAATAAAAAAATTAAAAAACATTGAGCCCAAACGCGAGCCCATCTAGGCCTGGCGTCGAGCCCATCCACTGTTGCACCTGTTGTTCCTGCACCATCGCTGGAGAGTGGCCATGGCGCCGTGCACGTGAGGTAGGGCACCCGATCTGCTGCGGTGGAGGTGCTCTGGCTGCACCGGTGCCAGATCCACCCTAGCCACCAAGATCCACAAGGAGGAAGAGGACGAGAGAGAGCTGCTCCTACAGGGCCACCGAATCTTCCCTACAACGTCAAGATTCGGCTCGCTGCCATTGCTCAGGTGATGGAGGAGCCAAATCTGAGGGAGGAGCACTACCGCCATCGTGGGGCTGCCCCTGCGCCCGCTGAGGATGTGTCGCACCGCCTGGAGAGCCCCTGCACGCAGTCGTTGTAGGATCCGCCGTTGGGATGGTCCTCATGCGTGGCTCGCCGCCACCGTGGTAGAAGAGCACAGGGGAGGAGGGAAGGGGCGGGCTTGGAAGGGAAGGAGGAGAGAGGTGCCGGCTAGGAGAGGTGCCATGGGACAGGGAGGTAGAGGCCTGGCGCTGTTGGATGGGGAGAGAACGCGGGTTGAGTCAGAGTGGGGAGAGAAGTGCGGCATCGGAGGGAGTTGGGATCGGGAGGGAGTAAGGGAGTGGTGAGAAACCCTAAGTCTGCATTTATATAGGAGCCCAATAAGAGATACATATGGGCTTTGCAATCTGGGCCAGTATTTTTGGAGGTGGGCCTTTTAGTGTGCCCGCCTCCAAAAATAGATTTATGGAGGCGGATTTTTTAACACAACCGCCTCTAAAAATATACTATTTTTGGAGGTGGTTATAATAAGACGTCCGCCTCCGTAAATTGATTTTAGGAGGAGGCCAAAAGTGCCCGCCTCGGTAAATAAAAAAGCCCGCCTCCGTTAATCAGAAGCATTAACCGAGGCGGTTAGATTTTTTGACCGCCTCCATTAATAAAAGTCCACTGTCTTGTAAAATCATTTGTGTAATAGTGTATGAGATATCCGCTGTAGTCCAAAATATTATGTCAATGGTACCAAAAAGGTACTCCTTCTCTGACAACCTTCGGGGCAAAGTACTATGGCATTTTAGGTATATAGTTTTTGTTGTATTTTTAGACCTAGCGTACATCTAAATATATAACAAAAATTATATATCTAGAAAAGCTAAAACAACTTATAATTTGAAATGGAGAGAGTTGAAATTTGAAAATAATAACACGTGTCAGCACCTTAGCGATAGAACGGGCCGGCCACCTAGGCGTTTGTAGTTGTAGATTCCAATTTTGTTTACATATGCGTGCCAGTGCACATTCCATATGGGTGTATATGGACGTAGTGTGGTGTGTACCGCTGACTTAGAACTTGTGTAGAAATAGATCATGATATTTACGTTAGTTAGCGCCTACATTATCGAAAGTCCCACTACTGCGATGATGCAATCTGCAACAAGATCTGGAGTATCTAGCGTTTAACTGAATTGGTTCTCTAGCTACAACCAAGCTACCAATACAAATTGATCTGACCTTTGTATAAAATGAATTAGTAACGATGCTAATATATATCTAAGGACTACAGAAACTGTAAAAATCACTGTCTAAATTATTCTTCATTTTGTAGGGTTCGCCCCTAAATTCTCTAGGCAAGAATGCAAGCAAGAGAGTGAAAAGTTATGTTCCAACAAAAGTTGAGAGTGAAAGAGTATCATATTAATATGTAGCTTGTATGCTACGATTACATTGATCTATTGTTCTTACCTCACTTTCTAGCAGATGACGCTAAAAATAATGTCAACGACTGAAAGACCTCGGACATTATGCTTAAAATGAAGATCTTCTTCTCACGCAAGTCGATAAAACCCCCTCCCGCCTGGCCCCGAATCCTTACCCCACCCATACATAGTGGCGGAGGCGAGGAGTAGAACTCCTAACCTGGAGCTTCCCATCACTGGAACGCTACCAACCGAGCTATGAGCTCGTCTACAATGTGCTAATGAATGGTAGCATGCATTGTGATTGTGATAACTATTTTCTCAATTTAACTAAAGAATTTGGCATAAAGTGATCGAAATTGTAGCTTGTGATGGCATATCTTTCTAGTATCATTCTCTTGCACTATACATTTTGGGTTCTCCGGACAACATGTGACCGAGTGATAGCTCTTTATGTTGGAATATCTTCCGGTAGTAGCTGTCACCCCCTGTCAGTGCTCCATGAGCTACTTGCTACTACTTGTATAGGTTAGTAACCTCACCAGATACACCTTTAGGAAAGGCCATCGCAATGGATGTATTTGGTCATGCTAAATTCCAAAGTAGAAGCTCCCTAGAAGTCCTTTCATGGTGGCTTGTTGCTTTGTAGTTGGTCTAGCTCTAAACATATTTGGGTTGGATTCAAAGATCCAACTCAATAATGAATCAATTATATATCTCTAGCTAAATTCGCCGCATATGTATTGCCTTTTTTTTTGTTGTGGTTGTTTGTATTGTTTAGTCTGGTTCTCCTTTTCGATATAACTATACTGGCTCTCATGTCTAATTTTTTTTATGTTAAATAAATAGATAGTAGACCGTCGTTTGACAACTGACAAGGGTAGAAATAGATAACAAGTCTGGTTGCTGGTCATTCTTTCACCTAACCCTGACCCTAACTTCACACTGTTGATTTCATACTTGGGCAATCCTACCTAAGAAAACTTCACATGATTTGGTTGTAGCGGTGTCATAGCAATTGGTGCTGGTGGCTAGTGTTTTGTCCCAAGTACATTTGTGTCAATCTAGTCTTCACATTAAAAAAGTCATTAGAGCGAGGCCAAGAGTGCTGTCAAGTCTGTTATATCAACCCGATGTAGTGAACTTGAATCTTAACAAAATATTCGTTATCAAAAAGAATATCTCAATCTACACGCATAAAAAGGATAGCGGGAAATGCTATTGTTGCTTTATAACAAATAGGGTTATTAGAAATTTATAGTAGTAAATAAGAATTTCCTGGGCAATAGCACGGGCCGAAGGGCTAGTTTTGTTGATCATCCCTGATTCACTCAATAACCATTATATATATCTCTAGCAAAATTCAACTATGGTCATTAGTTTAGCTAACTTTGATCCTGACTTTATCATCGACATGCGAACTAAATATCTTTATGGTGGAATCTGCTCATCAGGGCTTGTTTAGATGCATTTGTATCCACCTCAATCCATATATATGTGCCGAAGTAGATTGTGGTGTAAATTAGTTGAATTTTCACCGTAATACATCATGATACAAGTGGAGTACAGCCAAACAGGCCTAGGTATATAACTCTTCGACTTGATGCGAGTGCTTGATTTAATAGCACTTGACCCATCTAACCTTTACCATGGAGACACACAAAACTTATTGAAGATGGAGTAATAATAATAATAAGGATATATGGGGCATGGATTAACAATGATACATAGGACTGTTTAATAGTGATTTTATAAGAAAAAAAAACACTTCCCGGCACACTTAGTGCGGCTAGAACTGTGTTTTTCTTTTTGAAAAAAAGTACATTCTTTCTTCTAATATGAACGGTAGAGTTCCTAGCTACCCGTGCATTTTTTTTATCCAAAATAAACAAATAAACAAAAAGTAGTTATCCAGAGAGATGCCCATTAGTAACGTTCACAATTGGAAAAGGTAAGGCTGGGGGAGGCACAAAGACAAAGCAAACGGAGGAGGCCGGAGGAGAGAATTATATTATTATTATCAAAAAAGAAAAAAAAAATCCGAAAACAGATGATGCTCCTATTGGGAAGGCCTCCAGCCTATCACAAATATTCCCGAGGTCAACACGGGAGCACAGGTGCCTCCCAAAAGGCCTCTTTCGATCGGGAAAGCATTGCATGCAAATGGAGGAGGATGCGGTGGGCCGGGGGGCAGCTAGCCGGACGACGATGCGCGCCGGCCGCCCTCCACCATGGTTGCGTCTCGCGGCGGCAGCCACGACACATGGGCACAGCATGCAGCATCCTGTCACCGGCGTCCCTGTCGTCGATGGCGCACGGCATCTCGATCAGCTGGCGACGACTGGGGTATCGGATCGGAATGAAGCTAGCTTTTGCGTTGCTTGGGACCGGGGCACGTCGGACGGCGACGCTGCTGGCTTGTCTATGGCGGATTGGCCGGCGGCCGCCCACGCGGCGCCGAGCTGTCAGTAGCTCGATCACCGCCGGGTAGACAGCGGATTCGATGCCCATTGCAGTTGGAGTGAACGAAGGAGGTTGCTGTCACCTCACCTGTCAGTCTAAGTCTTGTCTCTGCATTACCTTGTTGCCCTTGCCCATGCATGGATGGATGCCTCATGCCTGTTTTGGTAAATAAAAGAGCACGTGCTCTACATCTTTTTTTTACCCTGATATTACCATGGTGTTAAAAGTGAAACTCGTTAGAGACTCTTGGAATTTATCTGTACGTATGTATCTGAGTCAAACTCTTTTTCTACTGACTTCCATCAGGAGCTGAAGATCCAACAAAAAAAGAAGATACTATATATGCAGTACAACAATAACAACATAGTAAGGCTAATGCTGTCGGATTATTTGAATATTTGGTGATGATCATGGAAATGATTTTTCCTAATTAAATTATATAGTCACTGAAATTAAAAGAATATTGAGAGACCAAGCTAGTTGGGAAGTGTCTTGGTTTTATCCGGTTGGGATGAATGATTGACACAAAAGTTGAGAGGTTTGAAACTTTCTCGGTTGAGTCATATTTCATATGTGCTTGATTATGCTAATGGCTAATTAGAGTTGTCGTGTGCGTTGTGCAACATGTCTCTTGGTTTATGAGTGTATAGGTGTTGGGTGCGTCAAGACAGTCAACAGCAATAGAGAAGGTTAGGTGCGAAAGTCCGTGCACGATGGACCGAGAGTAGTAAAGGCGGACAAGAAGGCTTGGACTGATGGACCAGAGGCCGGAGAAGGGACCGTGTGCAGCTTACATTGGAACATGAAGAGCAAGAGTACATACGTGATGAAGACGGCGTCTGCCGGAGTCAAGGACGGGGTTGGACCAAACCAGCGTGGCATCGTGAGCACTTGGAGGTCAAACATGTGTCAACATCGTTGAGTCACGCCTGGCAAGGCATGCACGAGGGTTTCCTACTTTGGTCCTGAAAACTAGGGATGGATGGGTTAGTGGTTTCGGCCTCAAAACCATCTGTCATGGGTTTGACTGGCTTCAGCCTCAAAACCGAGGAGTGGGGAGTCGATGAACATATGGTGGCATCTCAAAGCTTGTGTTGAGGTGAAGCGAAGTTGAGGAGGCAGCAGGTCCATTGCATCAATGAAGAGAAACTTGGATGGTTTACCCTTGTGGGTATATAGGCCAAGAGGGTACGCTGGGAAATAACCAAGTGCTTATATAGACGAGAGATTATTAGTTGTAGAAACTATGCCTTTGGGGGGATTTGGCTCTCAATTGGCTAGTTGAGAGTTTTGCCTAGGGTTAGAGAGAGGAGAGGCTCTTGTTCTTGAACGTTTTGCAATCCAAAGCTTAGTCTGGTAGGAGTAGCTTGCAATCAGATATATATCTTGATCTGATCCCATCCTTCTTGGCCCGTGGGATTCACACTCAAGTTGTAACTCCCTCTCCAAATATGAAATTAGTCCTTTAAGGATTTTTGGAGCCATTCTTTGGTGATTTTTTGATCTACTGCTTTGGTTGAGTTGTAAGATCAATTTTGAAGTGTTTTGGGACCTCTCGAACTTGTTCAAATCATGGATTGATGCCCAACACCTATCTCCAAAGTTCTAATCCCCAAAATTCCTCTTTTCTAGCTTCTTTTGATTTGTCAAAGGTGTTTGATATGAAGGTTCTGGGTTGATCTTTAAGTGATATGAGACCTTATGAGCTCATCTAGGCACGTGATTTTACATATTCCAACGAGCACCTAGAAATCACCTTTTTGGTGGTTTCTTGACAATGCAAAACCCTAATTTAATAGAGGAAATTTGAATTTACTATTGAAACCTTAATATTTTTGGATTGATCTCTTGGGGTTAGCCAAAGGTATATCTGAAAATTTTCACAATTTTTTGGAGGTCATTTGAATTGATTTCAAATTTTTTTGGAAAGGATTTTGCTGAAAACTACAAAATTAAACCAGCTCGAGTCGGTTTCAAAACTAGCCCAGGCCGGTTTTTGAAGTTGCTCCAATTTGAGCTGATTTTTGGTTAATATGTTACTTATGATGGTATAACCCTGTCAACCGATTTTCAAGTATTTTGAAAATTGTTTCCTTTTGACTTTTTCTCTTCGGTGAAATCTGAAAATCAGCTCAAGCTGGTTTGGAAACCAGCCCAAAAAACGGATTTCTAACTTTCTCCAGTTGAGCTCATTTTTCATGGAGAAGTCTCTCGCCATATTATAAACCCTCCACAAAATTTTATGCCGTTTGAAGGTCGTTCAACCGAGTTTTGGAATTTTCCTTAAACACACTCTTTCTCGCTTATTTGACCTCTTGTTTCCCCATTATCTTTGTAGCCTCGTTTTTATGATCTGTAGGACCGCTGTGACTACAGGATCTCGGCTAGCGTTACTCGAGGGGTTTGTGAATCGATTTTGGGACATAGTCAACATATTTCTTATCTGTTCGACAAGAGGAATTAGATCGCATTCACCCTTCTCTGGTCGTGTCTTCAAATATTTAAGCGATATCACTAGATAGTAGTACTGCAGAGACCGTACGTGTCAGTCTGCTATTAGAGGGAGAATTTGAAGGAAGTGCAATAGTCTGAGTAGAATCTTGGTCATATGTCAGCAAATTAAACGTGTGGCAAAGTAGCACGTGTGCGATGGAGTTTTCCTGAGATATACTGGTCTTTTGGCACGACAAGTTACAATCAAGCCATGCATCCTAAAACGTACTCATGCAGTACGTGAAACAAATAAACGATTAACTCACCTAACCCGTAGTAGGTAAAGGGGTGGTTGAACGTATTATGGCCACACATATATAGTTTCTCCTTGTGGGCAGACACGCATGATATGAGAAAGGAGGTTCATTTTCTTGGCCACGCATGCTTGTGGTAGAGTATGTAGAACATACGTGCAGACTACTAATTTTATGGCTTCGATCAGAGGTTATCAAAATGCATGCATGCTCCAGAGTTACACCAGGAAAGTTCAGTTCAGAACAAGATCGTCAAAATCCATGTATATATTCCTTACCTTGTCCATGCACAATATTTATTTGACACGCAAAGTTTATACTGGTTCCCACACAGAAATGTTCTTGGAAATTAAAAGGCAAAAAAGATATATGTGACCATCAGATATGTGCCGTGCAGGGATTATTCGCGTGTGTGTGTGTGTGTGTGTTCCCTTGATAGCATCCATATATATATGCAAGCAATGCAAGGCTGACAAATTCCATATGTAAATAGATACTCGAATCATGATGATGAATTGATACGTACATCTACAACCACTTGGGATAGAGGCATATATACTACGCGCTAGAGTATTCTCATCATATTTTCGTCGGCGACGACGAAGAAAAGCGAATCAGAAACACATCCACACCATTGAGGATGTGGACATGTGGTAGGATGCATATGTTGCTACTTACTATTAGGTTTTAGCTTGAATTTTTGAATCAACGTATAAGGCGTTTACATATGTACATGCATATATGAATGAGAGATGGAGCGTCATCTTCTGCTGTAGCTATTGAACTCAGATTCGAGCCAATCCCAATAATCCCATCTGCATTTGAAAGCGCCTGGGCGTGGCTCTACTGCCGATCGATGTGAGACTAATCATCGGTAGCTATCTATCTTATAGGTAGTCTCTAGGAATAATGGCACAGTTCTCTGAGCTCAAATTCCTGGTTAGGATAGCTAGGTCCACAATGGAGATGAGATGGCCGGAGAATCCCATCAGGGTTACGTTTACTTGATCCACGCACACACAAAATTAAAGTAGTGTTGCTTCTTTACAAGCAACAATTGGTAGCCATTCCTTTCTCTTCTTGTGTAGGGTCCATACATAGTTGTACAAAGAAAGATAACACTATTCCTAATATTGCTTTTGCATAATGTTCCAGTATAGGAAAGTCTCTCAATCTCTCTCTCTCTCTCTCTCTCTCTCTCTCTCTCTCTCTCTCTCTCTCTCTCTCTCTCTCTCTCTCTCTCTCTCTCTCTCTCTCTCCACGGTTAATTCAGATTGCTCACGTAAATAAATACAAAAAAACTTGACGGATGTCCAGCAGCCACATTCAAGTAATCTCTAGTTTTTACTACCTCTGTTCCATAAGGAGTGTCGCTCTATGAACATATTACTCCATCGGTCATAAAATACAGGGTATCGAAGTTTAAATTAAATTTGTCATCCCAAGTAAGTAACTATAAGGTATTATGAATCACTTTTTTTGTGACCAAAGAAGAATTGTATTAGATAATACTCCCTCCGTCCCAAATTGTAAGTCATTCCAAAAATCTTGGACTGTCAAAGCATTTTCATGTTTGACCAAACTTATAGAGAAAAATACTAAGATTTGTAACGTAAAGTGAGTATATTATGAAAATATAATTAAGGAAGAATCTAATGATACTTAGTTGGTATCATAATAATAATTATTTTATCATATAAATTTGGTCAAACTTAGAAAAGTTTGACTCTCCAAGATTTTTGAAATGACTTACAATTTGGGATGGAGGGAGTAGTTAGGTACATGATTTTCATCCAAGTGGCTTGATGGAAAATGTATGCTTGCAGGCATCATTTGGAGTTAAATGGATTTGCACAGGCAAATGTATGAAATGTAGGGTATTCCATTTCTCCAGGCATGAGATGATTAGTGCAAGGTCAATAATAGAGCCAAGTGCTTGGCTATAAGCCAAGTGATTAGAGCCAAGTTATACAATAAGTTGTCTCATACTTGTCTCTAAAATATCTTCTCTTTCCTATTCCTTCTCACAACACTTGCTATTTGGGCCCATCACTACCTACGCATCCGTGCCCAGCTTGGTGCTTACACGAGAGCCAAGCTATCATTTATCTCCTCTCTTCTCTCCTCCACATCAGCATTAGCTTGGCTATAAGCCCATTATTGTACCTGCTCTTAGAGCATCTTTAAACTTCCACCAGCCATCCAATAAATGCATTTCCATGAAGGCACTAAACCCTAGACATTGTCTTTGGGCCCTATTTATTTCAGCTTTTTGTTGGCTTCTACTAGCCAGAAGCCAGAAGTTGAAGCAAACATCCGAGCTATTAAGCTAGCTTTTGAAAAAAGAAAACTGGAAAACTAGCTTATGAGGAAATACACTAAAAGTTGCAAACCACGCTGAGAGAAGTTTTTCTAGATTTTGGTGCGTTAAGAAGCTAAAAATATACTACAAAGGCCAATAGAAAACATCAACAACTAGAAGCCAAAAGGTAGAAAAACAACTTTTGAGCCAAAAGGCCAGAAGCTGCAGCAAAAAAAAAACATGCCCTTGGTCCGTTGATTGTCCAGTGCTTTCATCTTCTATTGGTCGGACCATTGGGTGCATGCATTTGCACAGTTCCTTCACACAACATCATTGGTTGGACTCTAATTTGTTTGTTTGATGCGCGTGCCCTTTCCTCGGTGTTAGATTGTCTCTTGAGTGCACTTTCTTCTGTTCTCGCCTTGGACTTATTCATATGAACTTAGACTAAGACAAAACTTGTTGTATTGGTTTCTTTGCATCATAAACCAAGCTCTCAGTACCATATGAACATCTAGATTGCACCACCATGCACACTTGAACATTTGGTTGATCCTTTGCAAACATAAATCCCCTTTTGTCAATCCTAACTCTTGAAAGGGTCTTGAATCCTTGGGTCTTCGCTTGTAAGACCTAACTCCTTCACGATCCATTGATCTTATGTCCTAGATCATTTCACTTGACTCCTTGATTGATCTCCTTCTTCATCATTGAGATCTTTGAACTTCTTGTCATCACCAATGGGGATGCACCATTCTTCATGCATTGTGGCCTTGATCCTCCAATCCATACACTAGCGACACATGCTAAAGCTTTCCTCAATTCGTTTCTTCATCAATGCTTGAGGATACTCCTTTATCTCTGCGCATTGTAACCCAACATTAGACTTGTTTCACAAAAACACACACATTAGTCATAAAAGCAACATTATCATTAACCACCAAAGCCACTTACCTAAGCGGTCTGGAAGTTTGCACTCCTTTGGGCACCACCTCCACTATGGTAGATTCACAAGGAGGGAGGCAGGAGAGAGAACTCGAACGAGGAAGGCTAGATGTACTCACTAGAACAAGATCTACCACTGCCATGCTTGACAACGATAGGTATCAGACTCCATAGATCTAGGCATGAGATGTAGTTCTGTGCCACTCGGTTCCTCATGCTAGGTTGCTACCTCCTCACGCCGCTTCTCCACAAGCCTGAGGATGAGTGGATTTGGTATGGGGAGGAGTGTCGCCCTAGAATCTGGCTATAGAATCCGCGAGAGATGATCGAGTGTGCAGAAAGAGGGATTCGAGTGGACCGAGTACGGAGGGAGAGGGATAAAGCAGGCCAGTTAGGGGAATTAGATGGAGCGCGAGCAACGACAAGAAAGCCCTAGAGCTTATTTAGGCGGATATATATATTTGTGAGAGACAAGTTAATATTAATTGAGCATGGACATGTTTTCATAGGCAGACAAGTTAAGATATGCCTATGAAAATTGTTCAATTTTTAGAGGCAGGACTCTTAAGTTATTTGCCTCTAAAAACTAATTTAAAAGGTGTGCCTAGATTAACAAAGATGAGATTTTCTTATACCCACCTCTGAAAATAAATGAGATGTTTTCTAAAATCTTTTTTTTATAGCGTAGTTACTCCTCAAACAGACTATTTAGTTTTTCCTATGCCTCCTACGTAGTCAGACCTAGGTGACAATGTACACACATGGTATACGTAGATGACAAAAAGTTAACGTGGCACTACTGATCGTTGAGGTATTTTGCGCATGTGGGGGCTTGACTTTTTTTTTTGACAAGGTGGGGGCTTGACGTTGATGACCACAAGAAACACTATCTGCCGACTCGGTAACAATTATTACCGGATATGGAAAGAGACAGTGCCATTGCCACACTAACTAGCTGCTATATATTTTTTTGAAGAAATTAGCTGCTATATATATAGAAGTATATATAGATTCTAATACAAATTCACCAAAGTTTACTTGTCAGTTTTGACTTGTGTAGTTTGCACTTGCACCGAAAGTCATATCTGGAGTTGACCTGTAGGTGAGATTGTGCGCACACACACACATGACACACCACGTGGCGTGATACCTACATGCATCATCGATCGACGTAGCAAAACACTATGCATCTGGCAACCCTTCTGTCGTCTCTTTTTTTTACCTGTCGCTTTGAATAATGCGTGTTTCTATGCTTTATTATGAAAGGGCTATTTTTTCGTCTCTTTATACATTTTTCCAAAAAAAATCTGGTGAAAGTTTTATGTGATGATATGATGCAAGCGGGTACCATTTAGTTTGTTTGTTCTCTTTCGACAATTTTGAAATGGTGATTATTTTGGTTGGGCACATCACTATTTTTAATATTATGGACTAGATACACTGGACAAAAGAAAATTGACAAAAAAAATACAACAAAAGTTTACTTACAAGCTGAGCTTTAAGCATAACTCAGCTGATTTTTTGTGGTTGAACTTGCCTAGGTTAAAGTCTTCTGGTGTTCGTATTTTTCTGAATTTATTTAAAAATTTAAGGTGTTATTTCTGTGGTAGGTGATGTGCATGTCGTGCAGGCATGTATGTTTGTGTATATCTATATCTATATCTATATCTATATCTATATCTATATCTATATCTATATCTATATCTATATCTATATTGTGTAGTTAAAAAAACAGAAATCTTACTTTTTGTGATAAAGAGGATGAATTCATAAAGGATTGAACGTGTATTTGCTCAGCTGAAGATGCCCATTGTTTGTGCTCATGTCCATAGATATCACCAACACAGTCCTTGTTAATGCATTGGAATCATTGTATAATCTCCTGTTGCCACAAATGTAGTCCTCCTTCCCCGTTCACAAAAAATGTCTCTTAGGATAAGACTAGGCAAACTTTTGAACAACCATCAACAACTATTACATTATTGAGTTCCAAAAAATGTGTAAGTTATATATATTAATTTGTAGTTAAAACATTTAGAAATTTCTTATATTTGAAGGATTTTAAGAATAATCACAAAAGAAATTAGAAGACCATGCAAAGTAATTTGTGTCAAATATTTGTGACCGGGGGTGGTAGTATTTATCCTTGGGAAAGAACATAAAACACCTGCCCTTTTTCCTCAAAAGACATTGTTTAATATTTATATAACTGGACAAATTTTCAAATCAAATGATCATTGATTTGTTCCATTTGCACATTGATCACAAAGCTCTCTCTCTCTCTCTCTCTCTCTCTCTCTCTCTCTCTCTCTCTCTCTCTCTCTCTCTCTCTCTCTCTCTCTCTCTCTGCCTGCATGCAGCTACCCTTTTGGATCACTTGGTCACGATTAAGATATAGAAAGAACACCAAAAGCCAGCTTTAGAGCATGTGGCTTTTCTCTTTATTCTTATAAGGGAGAAAAGATATGCAAAGCAACCGGCATTTATATATGTCAGGCCCAAAACCTACTGGATGTTATCTCTATCTTGTCTGTTTCTTTGCAAGTTTGTTAAACTGCACAATCTCTTGGATGCTCCAAAGAGCAATCAGGGCCTCCCGAAGTGTACTATATATATATATGTGTGTATGCCTAATTCTCTAGATGCATATGTATATGGCTTTCACTGGGAGAAGAATTGTTAGCTTTAGACTTTAAGTGGTACATTTTTATTAATATCAACATTGCATAAACATATACTAGAAGAGAACCATCTTTAGCAACTACTTTTCTTTCCCAAAATATATAATGTTGGCAGGCCCCTTTTGTTTCTTTTATCAGAGAATTTGCCCCTTTTATTAATTATTACTGTGGACATTTTTTCCTTCAAAACTATCAATATATAAGTCATTTTCTTGGCCTTTTGCTTTTTGGAATATGGAGAATATAATAAAACTTGTGTTGGTAACCACTAGAACATATACTAGGTTTTAGCTAATTAAACTACTTGTGCAGACTATATCGCAGCTCAACTAGTGCGCTACTGCAGTTGAACCAACGCAGTAAATAAACTTGAACAATGCTAATACATGGACACATGGTCTATGTATGCAGATTTAGGAAATATTCTTTTCCCAGAAAATATTGAACGCCGGCAAACCAATTTTCATATTCTGCTAGTGATCAGTGATCACGAACCTAGATAGGGTATGGATTGGATTCATCAGGGGTTAATGAACCTAATGCAGTTAGTAGGAAAGCATCCTGGATTTAGAAACTAATTATCTTCTTCTGGGAATTTGTTCCCCATAGACTCTCATAGCTGCAAGGGCATTTCCAAAGTAGAGTTCCATAGTCTCATGAAGTACTATTTTTTTAATTACCATTCTATTTATTTATGATATTTTAGAGGAGTTCAGCCAATAATACAGTGCATTTTTTTGGGAGGGGGGGTACAAAAACAATTTAATGAAATAATTGAGTGTTTAGCGTTAAAAATCTCTTGCACAAGCTGTTTTAACTTTTAAATAGCCAAGAGCTACTATTTGAAATATAGGTCTACCTTTTTTTGGCTGAAAAAATAAATCCTTTTCAGCTGTCTGTCACCATTTGTCAGAAACGTTGTTTTGCATCAGTTTTGGGTAAAGCAGTACTGAGATCAACTAATTCTCCTGGATTTAATCATCTGCAATAAGATACGATTACATTTAAGCCTACAATCACTGTTACATGTTCCAAGATAATCTGACCGTTGGGTGCTCTGTCATTAGCTCTAATCTTATCTTATCTTATACTCTTATAAAGCTAAACCCCACTAGAGATTTCTCTCAACATGCAAGCTATCCACATCAACAATCTACTAAAACTTGCAATTATAGCCAACTAGCACATATAATTATGATAAGTCATCTCTTCATCTACTAACATGCATTTAGTTGTTCATATTGATGTGCCAAACCATTCAACAAAATTAATTTAAGATAATTTCAATCATATAACTATAAATATAAATAATCTAATTTCTTTTTAAACTATCTGAAATTCCCGCAGCAACGCGCGGGGTATTCTCCTAGTACCATGCATTTTCAAGCCTCATGATAGAGCTCCCTTAACCCCAAACAGTACTGGAGATGCCTTCTAATAGGCCCAAAAAACTGATCACAAGGAAATGGTGGGCCCTTAAATCTTACCAAAACCCATGGGACAATCATGTTGCAGGACTAAGAAGGACCCTAAACAATTGCTTTAATTTCTCACACCATCTTAATATTCCTTCAGGAGTGAGGATAATGCTACAAGAACAAACACATTGACAAGATTCTGCATTTAACAATACCAGTAATACAGGCACTCTACATGGTATAGGCTCAATGACAATGCCCACTTGATGTGTCATCTTTTATCTATATGCTATTTGATCGCAGGAGCATTTTTTATATGGAAACATATGAATGACAGGTATATTTTTATTAAGAACTCCTTGACATCAATTATTGAAACTGGATAACAAAACGTTCCGATCAGCGTGACTACGTGTCCTTTTGGACGTTGCAGCGTCGTGAAGGTTCAAAAAACATTGCGAGCCGCAATTTAAATGACATACTTGCGGCGCAATACTAATTTCCTGCTGCATTATTGAGCTTCTCCTTTGACTTTGATGATGGTGATCTGTGCCAAAAGACAGCCGTCTCACTTTATTGACCCATGGTGATATCATGCTTATAGTTAATCTCTAGAAGTTAAAGCAAACCAAACTTTTGGAGTAATCAATTCTGCCAATACATAGCCCCATGCTCTGAAGCAATCATTTAAATGACCTGTGCTTGCTGTTGCTACTGCAGATAATGAAAGAAATTGACCTTATAGGATAGGGTACAAGATTCAGAAAGCACAGTATAAGTTGCTGTCCGTTTCTGTAATCGCAGTCATTGTCTTCATTATTAAACTCAGGTCCTAGTGACTTTTTGAATCCTTTTTCAGTGAAACAGAAAAACAGCAGTAGGATCGTTCATAAAAACCTTTTTCAGACCTGGATGATAAGGATCCAGATTTATATGCACGTACAGGTGCCCATCTGGATGGCTTGATCGACATCATGTTGAAAAACTCAAACTATTGCATGCCTTTTGCTGCATTACAGTTATTCGCTACATAAGTCAGATTACGCTACAAAGTTGTCCCTTTTCATTATTTGATAGGGTCAGACAATCAGAACTGTACAATGATGAAAGGTTAAGTAGCCTGCCTAGATCCCACATCCCAGGCAATATCAATTGGTATGCTGCATTATTGAACTGGTCCTCATGCCACGTACCAGGTATGAAAGGTACAAGCATTTGTGAAAAGCATATAGTGGTAGTCGGGTAGAACATTTTGTGAATGGCAAGTACTGTTTGCGAACACTGAAACTTCAGACATTGATGGATACATTTGAGATCTCATTTTTCCTTTTAATTTATAGCTCTCTATCTGATTATAACTGGTACCACCATTGAGCACCACACTCTTTTTTTTTTACGAAACGAGCACCACACTCTCCACATCGCAAGCTTGAGTGCTAGAATTCCTGGTGGTGCTTAAAAAAAAATCTGTGTTGCTACCTTCTCCAAAGGAAGTCCCAATCTCGGCAGCTCGATCTCCTCTACCTGATTCGTGTCAAAGAAAAGGAAGTCCTAATCAGTCAATTGTGTCACTATATATAGAAGCCAGTGGCGAGTTTCCATCACAATTTCTTATACTGTTTGGATTGGTATGTGTGCAGGATTAGGTTTCTTCTGAAGATTTTCAGGTATATACTAAATGCATGGGCAGAGCTTGACACTCAAAACTGCTTGGCGAAATAAGAAATCAAGAGATAGAGACTTGATTGGTTCTCATTCTTGGAGATTTCGCTGTTCTAGTAGACTTGTGATGTGTCATGGCTTCTGAAAATGTAAATTACTATGTGTCAAGTAGAGATACAAATGGCGGTGTAGAAGACATTTAAGATAACAATGCATTGTGTGCCATCCATCAGCAGCAGCTACCTCCCTGTTTTTAACTCAAAAGTTCACTTTATAAGTCTTCATATTTTCCCAGGACTGCATGATTGGTGTAGATGGAAATTAACAAACATATTTGGTACTTTGGAAGTCAAAGCTTAATAGGAGATCTCCATCACATTCACATGCAGTGTCGACATAATATATGATCAGGAAAAAAAGCAAGATAAAATTTGTCACATCTCGCCTCCACCAAATAGCACGCATGTTACAACGACAAAGCATCGTGGCTTCATATTTTTCTAAGAGACCATGACAATTGGCGCCATGACATCCTTCCTTTTGGGTAATCTTTTCTAATGGTCTTTAACAGGTTCTTATAATGTTCCAACTGTTTCTTTTATTATTTTAATTTGAAGCTGCTTTTCCTTCCTATTTAGATGCCAACACAAGGTCTTGGATGACAATCGGCTGAAACACTATTCAGTTGTCTACAATATATGTGTTACTCTCTGGACGATAATGTAAATGATTTCAGCAATTGTCATGGATAATGATAAGCGGTGACGACATTTTTCTCCATGTGGAGCCAACGCCTAGTTTCCATCATTTTAGAAGAAGGGTATACTAGTTTTTATTCTGGCCTCAGCCTGGTTTCCATCTTAGCAGTAGAATTATTTCTGTTCAAATTCAGATGACATACATTCGAGAACTAAGTGTGTCAATCTCATAAGCTTATCAAACATGATTTTGTGGAATTACTGAAACTTTAGCTCTCAGTTTAGATACAATGTTTGTGGAACTTGCAGTTGGATCTCAGGATACCTGACGAATGTATGAAGTCTGAGGAAAACAACTTTTTTTTTTGTCTTTAACAATTAGACAAAACCATGGAATATCCTCTTGCACCTCGCACTAGCTGACAACAAAGCAAACCATTTCAACAAATTATAGGCCTCTCATGGAGGAGCTGTGATATGACATATACAATGGAACTTGAAAGGCTTCACCGTTTATCAAATTCACCTTTTCTGCAGTAGGATATATTCTAATCGAACACCATTACAAATTTGACTCCTTTTACCGAAGACTTTGCATTCACATCAACGACGGGTGCATCATGATGGACGTTTGCACTATGATTGTGTAATTACCACAGAACAAACACTGAAAGAGAAGGGCGTGAATGCATAAGGAAATGCTCGATGATGATGGTGGCATCTAGTGATATAATATATATACATAGCATATCTGCAGGATGTCAATTCTGTCATGTTATAATTTGGGGCACTGATAAGGTACTGCAATTACCTCCTAGGAGCTAAGAGTTCAAACATATCTGGTCCACTAAATTTCAGGAGTGGTAAATCATTAATAATAAAATAAAATAAAATAAAAATAAAAATAAAATGTTTTACCCAGTACCCACTAGGTGTGGCCTCAATAGTCAAAGCCACATGATTTTATTGCTTTTGATTTGAAGATAGTGGAATTGAGCAAATGCATGTTACTAGTTTTTCTTCTTTTTCACTAGACCTTATATATAATTGCACAAATTGTTGTAGACATAGGGGAAATGAAATCGGGTGGCTCTAGTGTCACCACAAGACGTTACATGCTGGTTTTCACTTGTCCTAATTCAATCCATCCTTAGTTTGATCAAGTTTATTCTAAAAGAACGGTCAATTCAGAGTATCATAAAAGTTGTCTACTATAATAGACTGAAATAAATTATGTATTTTATAAAGTTAATCTATCATGTAATTTTGTTTCTGGATGATTTTTGTAGTCCTTGTTTTATCTCTTTGTTTACTTGTCTCTAGATGATTATTTTGCTTACAAACCAAATTGTAGTCTCAGTTCACATACAAAACCTTTTATATTGAGATGGGTAATAAAGTATTTAAGCTCATCTTGTGACTATGCACCAACAGTGAAAACACTCTCTCAAAAAACTGTCAATGGAAATCATGCATATTGATATATTCTAAATTCTCATGATTGATGAGTTTAGACTCTTATTTTTTTTAACTTGAAGCTAGTCAGTTTACATCTGTACTTGTTAGTGAGTTGGTTTGGGCCTATATGCTTATTTATCATAAATTAAAGCCGGCGCATAATTGTTGAACCCAGTTTATTATTTCTATTTTCTGTCTCTCATGAAACTCATATTTTTTATTTATTAGAAAACAACATGTGGAGAAGCGAGGGATCATCCATTTGTCCTTGTGCCCAACTCAACCTTGCCCCCGCGTCATCCCCCACGCTAGCAACCTAGGTGCCCACTGAGCCACCGTCGCCCCCACCCTCCTTCCTCTCTCCTGCCGCACCGCCGCAGGAGCAGGCTGTTGGCAAGGCCAGCACGGCTCGTCGGGATGGTAATGCCGGGCCATTCTCGTGTGATGGTAGTATGGTGGCACGGGTGGCTGCAGTCCGGTGGGGTGCAACCGAGATTGAGCGGCGTGGGACTCGGCTGGGCTGCCCCTGCGGTTGTGGCGGCACCGGCCAGGGCCCGGGTGGGCGCTTCCAGTCGTAGAGCTTGGTGTGATGCCCTGTGAGGCTGTGACCGGGGTAAAACCATGGCTTAGCGCTTCTGGAGAAGAGCAGTGCAACAACGCACATTGAGTGGTGGCGATGGCAAGGCACGGCAGTGGCTGGGCTTCCTAGGGCTCGATCCGGTGCATTGTGTGGATCTAGCGAAGCATAGAGGGGTCGTTGGAGGTGGAGGTGGCTGCCTCACTATTGAGGTCTCCGGTCTTCAGATTTGGACTCATGGACGGCGAAATCGCCTCTGGCGGCCAGATCTGGTCTCAATGACACACATCGGTGGTACAGAGATGGCACGCCAGGATCTAGCGAGGGTGCGCTGGCTGGACCTCTAGGCGATGGCGGTGGCTCCCCTCCCACCGGGTCTTGCCTACCGCAGTTAGGCTGGGCGGATCCAGCCGTGGAGTGCCTGAGGCAATCAACAGAGGCCAATAGCAACGACGACAGACGCCAGAGCCAGCAGCGGCAGTCTGCAGTGACTTCAATGTGCGGCAATGTTGTGTAGGGCTAGATCTATGGTCTGTCGGCCGGCAGTACTGCCAGGGGCATGGTTGGCGGCAGCGAGGCCGGTTGTCGGCTTCACTGATGGGTGGTTGCCGACATAGTGAGTATGGACATTGGCCAATGCCACGCACGGGGTGAGGCACCATAGCGAAAGCTGTTCCCCGAGACTGATGATGGCAATGCCTTCAGGCGCCGCATTCTTCATTGGAGGCGCCTATCGATCGGATCTCTCCCCTTTGTGTAGCGTGCTGGCCATTTTGGTGTGCATATGAGGCAGCTCCTCTCACGTTAGGTTGTGGTATTGGTGATTGTAATAAGAAACAATTATATATATTGATCGATGTAGAGACTAAGATATTATTAATATATTTCTTTTTTCTAAAACAGGTGGGGAAGCGAGGACACCTCAAATTTTGAATACTTTTGTCAACTCAATTATTTTTCCAGAAAATTGATAAGGCCCCCTGAGTAACGAGGATCCCTGTCAGCCGTATGTGTTGTTCAGTGCATATGCGGGAGGGATGACCTCAATAGTCAAATTAAAGCCACAAGATTTTATTGCTTTTGAAGATAGTGGAGTTGAGCAAATGCATGTTACTAGTTTTTCTTTCTTTTTCATTAGACCTTAATTATTGCACACATTGTTGTAGACATAATGATAGAGATGGGTCAACTCAAGCCTCCAATCAACTGTCCTCAAAAGATTATGTGGGCTCAGCTCCCTAATAAGTGGTCAGCAGATGAATGGCCAGCATTTTTTCACCAACGGAGAGAGGGAAGAAAAAAAAATGAGAGAAATCAAAAGAAGTCCAGGGCAGTACAAGACTGAAATATAGCATAGCACATTTTCTTTAGGCCTGAAATTATTTTAATAATCATAATTTTTAGACACATATGATGAATTAAGCTAGTATGGTTGTATATGGATTATATTTGTATATTATTGTTGGCTATATGAGAGAGATACTTCTACGTATTTTCTACTGTAGGAGAGCGAGTTGAAGATGGTGTTATAAGTTGTAAAGTAAAAACATAGCATAGTGATCTATAGAATCAATTTCCATCTCCCACCTTATGATGATGAGATAGACTTATAGGTGAACTTTGAAAAGTGGAGGAATATCAAATTCCAAGCCAAATAGCTGAGTTTGTTGAGTAGATTTCAATTTCTCGAAATGAAAGGATCCAAAACGGCACCTTAGGGAAACCCACATTTATACATCTGTGTCTATCAGGAAATAAAGAGTGAAGCTGTATTTGAAGTGGTATAGACATCATTAGCATTTCAGCGCGCTGCAGTGCAAGACAAAATGTACAATCCAACTGAACAACAAAACACATTACACATGCATGTCAAATCAAAGAAGAGAAAAGCATGCATGCATTTTTTTTCCTCTGTCAAATTAATAAAGGTGCCATATTTTTCCAAAGATGGCTATACGATCTGAAAGACTGAATGGAGAAAATCGCTGGTGCAGATGGAGGGGGGTCCAAGTCCAACCAATCATGGAGGCGATTTCCGGCCGACACATGACACAGAGAGAGCTGATGCCACCATTATCGATCGGTTTCATTTGCTGCATCGATCACAACCATGCATCATCCGAGTATCCAAGTATGTACCCCAGCAGACAGCATGGGACCTCATCCACTAAACCTGGCCCATGCATCACTTAATGTATAATCATGATTAGATCCAGCTCCTGAGAGGACAATCATGCTCATCCCTAGGCCCCAAAGCCTGTACGTTCCCCCTGCCGATGTGTCAATACCCGACTGGCCTTTGCGCGTGACGTGTCCGCCACACGTACACGATGTGCATGCATATGTTAACGTGGCACGCCACGCATCACGTGGCGTGCCAAGTTAGCATATGCATGCATCCTTGGCTGCTGGTTGTTCCGTTGGTGCGTGTGGGGTAGCTACTAGCTAGCCTAGCCGCCGTTGGGAGTTTGAGGCTGGAGAGAGTTGTAGGCTGTAGGCAACTTGTGACTGGTGTGGTAGGTACCTCTCCCTGGCCATGCATGGTCGTCGTCTGCTTCTTGTTAGTGGCCGGAAAAGGTGGTGGTGCCGGTCGTCGTCGTCGTCGTCGTCGTCGTCCACAAGATCGATGATCGATCGGAAGCATCGCTGTGTGCAGCCAGCAGCAGCATGTGAGAAGCATATGCACGTATATTCAGTGGCCGGCGCAGGCAGACAGACAGACGTCTAGATCAGGAGGGTCGCCTATCGATCGACGACGGGATCGATCGGGCGTGCACGCAGTGGCCGCGGTACAATGCATGCATTGCAAGTGTTTCGGTGCTTAATTTGTGGGAGCCAGATCGACCACGTACGTCCTGTCTGTAGAACACACTTTTGCTATCCATCTCACTCGATCTCACGTGTGCAAAGTGCAATTCATTTGCAGAAAGCTTCTTTTTTTTCTCTCTTCATCTGGTCCCGTGCTCGTCTGGGTGAGTTTTAATTAGTTTCTTTTGACCGTGGCCTCGTCTTTATACTTTTGTTCTAGAATGGACTAGCTAGTTGTGTGGGGAAAAAAAAACTACTGTTCTATGCATGTTACCTGTGAACCAGATAGAACCTGCTACCTGTATTGTGTCACTACTTTGCATTGCATGTCTCTATGATACGGTGTGTGGATTTGTAGAACAGAGAGAGATCTAAGATAAGGTTTTCATTAAAATGAATTCGAAAAAATAGACTCTCTTGAGAAACCCAAGCGGCTACGCTAGGTATATCTGCGTCTTCCACCGGCCTGTTCCTAATTTTCATTGTTTCATGTAGTTTTTTTAATCCAGAAAAGTTTTGTTTGGATGTTGTAGTATTAAGAAATTGTAGTTTTAGAACCATTTATGTAGGTGCAAAACCATGGTTTAGATAAAAAGAGGTATAGAGTGGATTTTTAAAAACTCCAAAAAAGACTACACAGTTTAAACCATACCATCGTATTCAAAACTATAAAGTTTGTTACACTCTAACACTTCATAGCATTTTAAAACTAGAATATTTTTCTAAAACCATGTTATTTTTCTAAAACTCTAAAAAAATACTTTAGATCCAAACAGAGACAATCTTTTTAGAAGAGCAGTCCTGAAATGAATTCAAGGCTGACGCTTTGAGTCCACCGGCCATCTCAGGGCCTGTTTAGATACAGCTAAACAGCCAAAACTTTTGGAGAAATGAGCATTTTTTGGAAGAATGTATCTAAATAGGGGCTTGTAAAACTTGCCGTAGATTTGGAATTTGGGACCTTGGAGTCCCAAAACTGTGTAAACTTGCTTAGGGACCCGTGTCATGTGTCTTATAGACCAAAAAATTTAGGAAACATCTAAACATCTATTTAAATGTAAAGTTTACAGCCAAAAGTTTCGGGATGTAAAAATTTGGGATCTAAACAGGCCCTCAATCTCATCACTATGCTTAATTAAATGCATTGGCTTGACTGCATGGTTGGCGCGACTCTTTTTTTTAGACATACATGAGCGTATACTCACCTGATAAACACATGCATATACACCCTATTCATGTGGACAATCTTGAGATTGACGAAGTCACCATAAATATTTTGGTGGCGACAGACACGTTGCCTACCACTGGAAAAATAGTGTTATCAATAAATCATAGTCATAGATTTAATCAAAAAAATACGAGCACCCGAGTCAAGTCGAGGACTTGGATCCAGGTGAATAGGTTTCACCGTAAGAAACACAACCAGATATCTCAGTTCGCTGCACCATGGGTTCAAAATGAAGGACCTAAGGACATCTATCTGATTTAGAAATCTTATGGTCTGTTTCGACGTAGATATATGTTAGCCCGGAGGAATTGAATTGGGTGGCAACACCAATTCAGCCTTACAATGAAAATAGGTTCACTCATAAATCTATTGTTGAAGATAGAATTGGAAGCTAGGCCTTATTTAGTTCCTAAAAAAATTTAAAAAAAATTCAGATTTTCCGTCACATCAAATCTTGCGACGCATGCATGAAGCATTAAATATAGATAAAATTAATAACTAATTGTACAGTTTGCCTGTAATTTACGAGACGAATCTTTTGAGGCTAGTTAGTTCATGACTGGATAATATTTGTCAAATACAAACGAAGTTGTACAAATAAGTTTATTTTGCAAGCATTGTAATAAATAATTGGAGTCGCTGCTGTGAGCCTGTGACAGGGTGCGGCAAAGTGCTACCAGCTTACGTACAGTCAATTGCATCAGGCGGCGGTCTGCGGGTGGTGAACAGCTTTGTGGGCTTGCTGCTGCAACATCGCTTGTTACGAAGCTTCATGGCCACAATGCACTGTTGTTTTTCCTCATAAAACACGAGTCAATTTGCATGCTGCAGAAACTGCTGTCTACTCTGCATACGACAACGGGTCCAAAGTGTGTGTATGTTATTTCCAAAAGGCTGGTTTTGCATGCTCTCCACGAATATACTTTCTCCTTTTTATCTCTTTTCTTCGTGTCATGTGAATCTCTAGCTCGGTGGGTGACTCAAGGCTATAGCTTTTGGACAAATATGGTAGCCGGTTTGCACTTGTCGTTGCTAAGCCTTTAGCCACTTAGGCCTTATAGATCCAAAAACTTTATAAATTTGGGTACTAAAGTATTTTCGTTTATATTTGATAATTATTATCTAATTATAGACTAACTAAGTTTAACAAATTCGTCTTGTAAATCACAGATAAACTGTGCAATTAGTTATCTTTTTTCATCTATACTTAATGTTCCATATAAGCACAGCAAGAATCGATGGGAATGGAAAATCTTGAAAAAAAAAAATTAGATTTTGGACGAAGTAAACAAGACGTTAGCTTGAGACTTGAGAGGGATTTGACGGCTAAACGCACCAAGCTAGGAACGAGAAACACCCGGTACATTACATACCATGGCGTGTGCTAGCTAGCTTGATCACCTCATGAACAGGGGAATCCACAAAAGGTCAACGGGCCTAGTGGCGGGCGCTAGTGGCTGGAATAATGCAGGTGGCCGCGGGCCCCATCCGGTACACGTGGCTGGACCTCCTTGGGTTGGCGGTCGATCGGGGACTACAGCGTGTTGAATTTCAGCATGCATTTTGTGACAGTCGCCGCCACACAATTCACAATATATATACTACTGCCGCGTACGTTTTGCTTGCGTCGAGATTCCACGTACGCAAATAAAGCCATCTAAAAGAAAACATGATCCACGTAGGCTAGCTCGCGATGTACTTCTGATAAACATGCATGCATGTCATCGCCAACATTTCTTTTCTTTTCTTTTTCTATTGCATAGTATATATGCACGCCAAACACATGCATCATACTTACTGTGACGGCATACTTGGAAGAGGATGCTACTTTATAGTAATAATTTTATTAGGCAGAATAGAATTGTGTTAAGGTCCCATATATCATTCTATTGCTACCTCGAGAAGCGTGGGCCATGAGGCATTGCTCTAGCTAGCTTCAAGAATTTGTGGAGTTACTAGAGATACAATTACGTGTGCAGTGTACTGGCACCAAGAAGAAAGTGGGTTTTTTTTTTCTTCTCGAAAGATTAAGAAAGTGATTAAGGACTTAAGGCAAAGTAGAGGCTTAAATCACTCTATTTTAACCTTCCAACTTCCAAGTAAAGCTGGAAAAATGACATGCCTGAGATATGAGATAGCAAAAGCATGCCCGCAACTATATACGGCTGTGGACGTACGCGTACTAATTATAATAATAAGATGGTTGCTTGAGAAGCAAAGATGATGATCATTAATTGGATGTTGTTCGTTGACTAATACTGCTGTAATAAGAACCATGGACCCTAGCTAGTTGGGACAAAGAGAGAACGAAATGAGTTGGATATTTGTCTCGTGAATTTTGACACACTAGCCTAAATGAGATCAGTTTCCGTAGTACAATCATGTAGAGCTCTTCGTTGAGCCTTCCAGGATCGTCAAAATTAACGTTTGAAATAATTATGACCAAGATACTAATAGTCTCTATCTACTAAAAATGTATATTGCGGACTATATATCCCGCATAAAGGTTCGAAAACTCTATCACACGATGGGTTGCACGCGAGAGCAACGCGTGACGCATCCGCGTGCCACTCGCCGGGAGGAAGAAGCGAATATTTTTAGTTCACAAGGCTGGCTTTGCATGTCAGATGGCCCGACGTTCACGAGAAATTTTGAGAAGAGAATATTTTTTTCCAAATCTAAATTAACAAGAAAAAAAAAAGGTAACTCTGTGATTTACATTTCCACAAGTGCAGTTAACTAACACCGCAGATGCACACTGAGGCCTCTGTCTAATCTTAGAAAAGTCGCTACATGAAGATGGTGGCCTTCGTGAGATTTGTACAAAGACGTATTTGATCGGCATCCATTGTAAAGGCTTGCAGTTGGAGGGAAGATGAAACCCCTCATGTCAATCGTCCTCCCAACTTTTTATCTTTCTTCACTTAAACCACAGCTTTTGTAAAAGCAACTAGGCCGCATCAACAGTACAAACAAGCAAGCAAGCAACAATGGTTCTGCGGACAAATTTCCAAATAACCAATCAAGCAGCAGTACAATTGGAAGCCTTTACGAGAACTTGAATGAATCCTTGATGGGATGCGCGATGGTCTGGTGAGGAAAGCAGGGCAATTCCCTTCCCAATAGTTCTGTTCAGATGGGCCTAAACTAAGCCCAGACCATGTGCTACTTCGATCAACTTATATAATCAATCCAAGTTCCAAAAATCCAGACAAATAAGTTAAAACTTAACCAGAAGAAACAATGCAATACCAAAAACGCCCGGAACACAACATTCCAACGAGAAAACTAGATCTTATGGTATATAATCATAGCATAATAGTACCAATAATACCGTCACGATTTTATCATCATCAGTTACTATTTTTACTCTGAAGTCTGAACGGCCACCATGCGGTGAACCACTTAGCAAGTCGCAGCACAGTTCAGTCCTTAGTTCTAGTATCATACATAAACAACTCTCGCTGCTATTAGCAGCTTAAGAAAAATAAGTTTACTCTCAGAGTTCAACCATACAGAAACATTAGAGAAAAAGGGAAACGAAAAGCGAGGCACCGCAGGCTCGATCTTCCCATGTAGCCATCACCGTTCCTTCAGCGCCTTCAACGATTGCTCTCGTCATCCTTGTCATTACCTTGGCCTGTGGACGATGGGGAGTACCCCGGTGCAGTGGGGGAGTAGCTTCCACTAGGGCTGCAGCGTACAAAATGAGATTTGTCAGAACACAAAACGATGTCTTCCACGAAAGGTAGATATCTGTCTGATACTACAATGACTTGCCTGTAATTTGGAGAGGTTGGGCTATAATCTGGGCTAGGTCCTCCAGAGGTGTTGAACGGGCTGCATTAATAGTTGGGCAATATGTAAGACAAACGACAGCAAGCAAAATAATAGTACTGCAATGCACCACTATTCAAGCATATATATAAAGATGCACCAAAGGCAATGGGATCTGAATGGCACACACCTTGTTGGGCTGTACGATGGACTTGGTTGTGAATATGATGGTGACGTTGGAGAGTATGTCGGTGACGTTGGACTGTGATAACAGAAACAGTAACATTCAATACAGATATGTATGGACAGAGTACCCTTTGAGGCAATAATACTAAGAATAGAGATCTTCATAGAATTATGCGCACCTGTAGCTTGGAGAAGTCTGACTATATGGAGTCATCCGGGGGCTGCTTGGAGAGTATGCATGCGAAGGGCTGTACTTGGCTGATGAAGGATTGTAGCTCGGAGAAGTAGGACTGTAGCTCGGAGAAGTAGGACTGTAGCTCGGTGATGTTGGGCTGTATCCTGGCGAAGTAGGGCTGTATGCAGGTGATGTTGGGCTGTACGAGGGGGAGGTAGGGCTGTATGAGGGGGAGGTAGGGCTGTATGAGGGGGAGGTAGGGCTGTATGAGGGGGATGTTGGGCTGTATGATGGTGATGTAGGGCTATAAGATGGCGAAGTTGGACTGTAAGATGGTGATGTGGGGCTATATGCGGGAGATGTAGGGCTGTATGCTGGAGATGTAGGGCTATAAACTGGTGAGGTGGGGCTGTAACTTGGTGATGTAGGACTATAACTAGGAGATGTAGGGCTGTAGCTTGGTGATGTAGGACTGTAGCTAGGAGATGTTGGGCTGTAACTCGGAGATGTGGGTGAGTATGATGGACTGGTAGGCGAGTAAGTCGGACTTGTTGGGGAGTAATTCGGGCTTGTGGGACTGTAGGTGGGAGAGCCAGGTGTATATGATGGTGAGGTGGGACTATAGCTTGGCGATGCAGGGCTGTATGATGGAGAAAGAGGGCTATATCCTTTCTCTGGGGTGAAAACAGGAGAAGATGGACTGTATCCCCCTGACGATGGAGAGTAACCACCTGGTGAAGGGAATGGTGAGAATGCCATGTGCCCAACATATGGTGAGAACGAAGCATCTGTATTAATGGGGGAAGCCCTGATGTTTGGACTCAGCAGATAACTTGGGGACATCATTCCTTCATGGTAAGGTGTCCCAGAGATGGGTGATCGTGCTGGTGTCATGCCGAAGTCCAGGCCTTCCACATAGCTTGGAAGTTGAAGTTCAATTGCCTGCTGCAACATCTGGTCATTCAGATATAGCGCACAGCCTCCAGTACCAATAGGAGCAAGCTGACCAAGCATTATGTTTTCAGTGACACCTCTCAGGTGGTCAGATTCAGCATATACAGCAGCATCAAGTAAGATGTCAACAGTCTCTTCAAAGGAACATCTCATAAGAGGCCCAGTGTCATTGCGGTTGATACCATGCCTTGTAATCGCCATTAGGTGACCTCTGTATGTCATTGTATCACAAAGAATGGCCAGATGCCTGTAGTTCACATAGGATCCATCGAAAGATATCACCACCCGAAGCTCATCCAAGAGAGATCGACGGACAGCCTCAATTCCAAGTACCTCAATCACTTCAATCAGATGGTTACTTGTTGTCCTTGTAGCATCAACATCCTCATGACACATGACAGCTAAGAGATTCACACCTTCTGTATCGAGCATCCATTCATTGGCTGCTTTGAAACCTTCGTCTTGATAAAAAGTATTGACCTTCCCTTCTTTGATGAACACTTTGTTGATATCTGGAATGCCTCGAAGCGCCATCTCTGTCAACATATTACCCTCTATCTTTTTTAGGAAGACATCATCCTCAGCAGACTCATCTTGTATTTCTCCTTTTGGAGCTTCATCATTTGTGATGCGGATACGGAGGATGAGCTTATCCGCATTATCATCATTGAAAATGCATGATAAGTCATCATCAAACTCACGGTTAATCTTGTCGGCAATATCAGCCATGCTCAACTTCTTATCAACCATCATCTCACGATTAAGCTCAATACGCAGCAGCCAAGGAGAAATTTTATCCGGGTCAATATCCTCATCAGGCATTTCGTAATAGGACTGAACAAACTCTGCATCCTCTTCGATGATGGTTCCTAGCGGATCAGGATCATACCATATCTCTGTGGCGTGGGTAACACTACGCAGTGTGGTGTACTCCAAAGCACACTGGACATTCTTAGCCAATTCTTTCTTCTGGTTCACCTCAGGCTTCAGGTAAACAGACAAAGATGGAGTCTTTATCTTCTTGGCAACATTAATGATCTCCCTCAACCTGGGAACTCCAAGGGTGACATTCTTGGCACTGACACCAGCATAATGGAAGGTATTTAGGGTCATCTGTGTTGCTGGTTCTCCAATTGATTGTGCAGCCACACATCCAATCATCTCACCAGGGGCCACCAAAGACTGAAGAAACCTCGATTCAATCTCACCGATAACCCATTCAAAAGCTTCCTTTGTAAGCCTGTATTCCTTCAAGACCCTCTTGCTAGCAAACGTGCTACGAAGCAGGATATTAAAGAACAAGGTTGCATTCTTCTGAGCCTCAATGCTCATGGGATCATCACCAGGTACAACCTTAAGTCTTTCTTGCAGTTTATCTACCGCTTCTACAATTTCCATAGGGTGCATGTCAGAAGGTCTTCTAAAATCAATCCTGAATGTCTTCTGAGCATTCCAGATGAGCCGCTTGAGATTCACAGGCATAGGCCATGAATTGTCACCAGTTGTGGCAATCTCAGTCCCAAGCTGGTACCGATCAGCTTCTAGCTTTTGAACCTCTGCCTCAAACACATTTCTAAATTCACGTATGGTCTTCAAATCGTCAACATGTTCTGGTAGCATGTAGTTAGGTCTCCAGTTCTCGTCATCCAGCTCATAACGGAACAAATTATCAAACTCAGGCTTCTTCATCTTCAATGAGTCCAATTTTTGAGATTCAATCCAAACAGCATCCATGCCATCTTCCCCATACAAGAACTGAATGACATCTCCCAGAGAATTTCTTACAGTACCATCGTATTTAACCATGATGTCCTCCATAGCTTTCACAAGTCTCCTCTGGATATACCCTGTCTCAGAGGTCTTCACAGCAGTATCTATAAGACCTTCTCTACCACCCATAGCGTGAAAGAAAAATTCTTGTGGTGTCAGACCTCGGAGGTAAGAATTTTCCACAAATCCACGACTTTCAGGACCATAATCATCTTTTGTGAAATGTGGCAACGTCCGATCAATGAAACCAAAAGGGATCCGCTTGCCCTCAACATTCTGCTGTCCCACACAAGCAGTCATTTGTGAAATGTTAATGAAACTTCCTTTTGAGCCTGCAGTGACCATAGCCTTCAAATTGTTGCTTTCAGACAAGCTCTTCTGAGCACTGCTCCCAGCATCATCACGAGCTTTGTTAAGAACCTGAACAGAAAGGGATTGTATTGAGGTTAAAACAACTCGACCTAAACGCTGAATATTGCCCTGAATGACATAAACAAAGGATACTCCCTCCATCCCAAATTATAAGTCATTCCAAGAATCTTGAAGAATCAAAGCACCTCAAGTTTGACCAAATTTATATAGTAGGATAATAACATTTATGATATCAACTGAGTATCATTAGGTTCTTCATTAATTATATTTTTATAGTATATCTATTTGATGCCTCAAAACTTTGTAATTTTTTCTATAATTTTGGTCAAACTTGAGATGCTTTGACTCTCCAAGATTCTTGGAATGACTTAAAATTTGGGTTGGAGGGAGTATATAATAATGAAAGCAAAACAGAAGCAATCGGTACCTGGTTCACTCTGTTTTCAAATGACTCCATCATGGTGCGTCCTGGCTCAGCTTCCAACTGCTTCTCATGTGCTTTTTTAATAAGCTCCTTCACCTCATCCTTTGCTTTACAAATTGTGTCATTAATCGTTTGCATGGTGGAAGCATCTGCAATGGTATCCCCAATTCCAATACTGAAACCATTTTGAAGAAGCCAGTAGTTTACAAGCCACTGTGTATGTCCTAAGAACTTCCGGGCAGCATCAGGACCAACCTCTTCCCTGAAAAGAACAAAGTCAAAACAGGATTTGCTTAGAAAAATGGAAACAGGCAATATTTCTCATTGTCATGCAACTTTCAACAAGTAAAATTCAGATTAGGCATAATTACCAAATGATATGGATAAGACTTCCAGTGCCTGTTCCAAGACTCTTCTTGCAAAGTGTACCAGACAGAAGCTCTCCCTTCTCTATCCTGACCATAGTATCACCAGGAGTAATAAATCCCTTTTCTTCTTCCGAATGCCATGCTGAAAACCGTATTAAATTTATTTGCTTGGGGATAATTAAGTTAAAAACTTGTTTCCCAGTCCAAATAGGCCTAGGTTTCAAAATGGCAGGTGCAGGAATCTTTCCATCAAAGTCTTGCCACCACATCAAGATGTTCATAAATACATCCTGGAATGAAATTTAAATGAGCCACAAAACTGAACAGAATACAATTGGAAAGGACAAGTGAAATTTATTTTTATTCACCTTTTCAATTAGAGTGTCCCTTTTAGTAATTTTGCGACAACCAAGCAGTGTGTCTTGGACAATACCCATGACAGGCCTATTTGATTGTGGAGAGACAATGCATTTTGGCACCATCATTAACTCCAGAACTTCTGCCCTGGTCTCAAATGACTGGGGCACATGCATATTCATCTCATCACCATCAAAGTCAGCATTGTATGGTGAAGTGACAGACAAGTTCAACCGGAAAGTTGAGTAGGGCATAATTTTGATGCGATGCCCCATGATAGACATTTTATGAAGACTTGGTTGCCGATTGAAAAGAACAAAATCCCCATCATTGAGATGTCTTTCCACCTGAGGAAATCCGGCACAAAATGAGTCAAAACATAAAACAATTTTAGCTGCAAATGAGCTTCTACAGTCATAGGGAGGTTGATACCTTGTAACCAAGCTCCAGATGCTGATCGCTGCTTTTCTTCACATATCGAAGATCAAGCCTCTGACCATCTTCCCTGATAATGTACTTTGCACCGGTCTTCCCTGGGGGAGGGTGAGGCCCATATTCAACAAGTTCCTTCAACCTGAAATCATTGGATTTAGCTGCAAATGATCAGCAAAAGCACAGTAATTAAATAACAGTTGTCAATAAAAACAAACTGAATCACCTCTCAATATTATATGGAGTGACAGTTTCAGGATATGTCAGGTTCAAAGCAATGCTCCATGGTACTCCCAACTCATCAATGTTTATGTTTGGATCTGGTGTAATAACAGTACGTGCCGAGAAATCAACACGCTTGCCCATCAAGTTTCCTCTAATTCGGCCTTCTTTAGCTTTCAGCCTGCTGCAAATTGATTTAATAGGCCTTCCAGAACGCTGCGTGGCCTGAGCATAGAAAAAAACGATCAATCAAAATTATCCTGATATCCATAGGTTTTATACATGCAAAGTAACATTCTAAACCACTCACCCTGGGTTGGCCAGGAAGTTCATTATCAAAGTATGTTGCAATATGAAATTGCAACAACTGAGCAAACTCTGTTATAATGTGAGCTGGAGCACCATTTCTCTCTTGCCTCCTCAAGTTCTCATTATGCCGTATTATCATAGCTAACTGATGAGTCAAATCATCCTGCAGAAACAGCAAAAAGGCAATGAAGAATCACAGTGAGGAGCTGTGAAATAAATACCTTCTTTACAACAGGGACTGAAGTAGTAGCCCCTTAAACATATTTATTAAAAGTATCAGTGAGCAACAAGGTTGCACTTCTCCATCCATGCAAAATTAGACACAAAATAATTCTACTCCCCTCTGTCCCAAAATAAATGACTTTTTGAGGTTTAAAATTTGTCCCAAAAAATAGCATTCTACAAAAACATGGGACATTGACTCCTAATGCAGAAATTAATCATGGGTGCATGCAAATGATAACTACCAAAGTCAGGAGATATCCTATGGGAAAGGAAAGGAAAGGAGGTGAGGATATACGTGTCTTTTGCCAGCATTCTTAATCTATCTGAAAATTTCTACAAAGCAGTTTATTTTGGAACGGAGGGAGTATATTGGTATTAGACTTACCTCACTTCTGGAAGAAGTGTCCATCATGACAGATGGTCTAACAGGGGGTGGAGGGACTGGAAGAACTTGAAGTATCATCCAATCAGGACGGGCATATTTGGGATTCAGGCCCAACAGAAGACAGTCCTCATCGCTTATACGCTTTAGAACATTAAGGACCTGGTCAAACAAGCCATGTAAGAAACCAATTACAAGCAGTAGCATAAGCTGAATAGTGATTATAGAAATACCCTCTCAGCTGAAAGGATTTGCTTGCGTTCCACTGGCTCAGGGAGTTGATCCTGATCATCACTTTTCTTCTTTGGAGCTTTAAACTCTGCGACCATCTTCATACCATCTACTGTAATATTTGGCTGCTGAGCACCACAGCCACCTCTTTTCTTAACAGGCTCGTCAGTATCCTGCTCCTGAACATCAAGGTCATCGCCACCTGCACAGACTTTTTTGCTCTTGCAAGCATCATATATTCTCTTCAATCTATTCTTTGGATTCCTGATTTTTAGAGCCTGCTTAAATTTGGTTTCATCCTGCAAGATAAAAAAATGGATAAATGGTGATTAAATGTGAAGTTAATTTGCTTTGGAAACACAAATGCTAAACATTATAAGCATCTAATTAAGTGGTCAAATGTCTCTGAACACTTGAACCAGAGCTCATGAAAAAGACTCAAAACTTGGTGTTTGGTCGAGTTCCACAGTCCTCATCACTATAGGAATAATGCAATGAATACAAAATATACACACATAAGCTTATAAGCTTCATCAAACATGTTAGAACAAACCATGAAGACATATTAGGTCATAGGATGGTAAAGGAAAAGTAAAATAATCGCAGTTTACATGCTATAATGATACCTCAAAAAGTTAATGGCTAGTGAGAAAAGGTGCTAACGTGAACAACGCTGAGTAGAGTAAATGGGGCAACTGTACTTTTCATAGGTATTGAATGGTTAGAACACTTCCATTTTCAGTTTATCACGCCTCGATTTAAAATGACAACTCCTTCCAGTATAGCAATATATACACACATATCAAGCAACAACTGAGCCAAAGGATACCTCATCCGCAAGGATCTTGGAGCAGTTAAAGCAAACACAGCGCATGATGGAGAGCACAGTCTTAATGAATCCGATGTGGAACATCGGCTTGGCAAGCTCAAGGTGCCCAAAGTGGCCTGGGCACTCTGCCATCCCTGCCATGCATGTCTCGCACTTAATTTTCCGGTCGATAGTCCCCAATCGAGGGTCACTGAGCCCACCAGGCTTCGGTTTTCCCCTCTCCATGGTCTCTGCATGTTCTATTTGAACCACCGACATTTGTCTCTACACAAAAGCAAAAAGAAATCAATAGTCATTAGTTCCTATCCCTGGAAACAGTTCCTCACTCACCGCATAGAAACAAAGCAGAATAACCTTTTAATGAAAGCGTTACTATTCAGCGCAATAAATTATTAATTATACAGTTAAACAAACTCAGGAGCAACATCATCTTGTTATGGAATTTCCGTTATGCACGTACGGAACACACAACTGTTTCATACAAACAAAGCAGAATAACCTTTTAATGGAAGCATTATTATTCGGCACAATAAATTATCCGGTTAAACAAACTCAGGAGCAATGTCATCTTGTTACTAACTGACATGGAAGATGGAATTTCCGTTATGCACGTACGGAACACACACTGTTTCATACAAACAAAGTAGAATAACCTTTTAATGAAAGCATTACTATTCAGCACAATAAATTATACGGTTAAACAAACTCAGGAGCAATGTCATCTTGTTACTAACTGACATGGAATTTCCGTTATGTTCGTATGGAACACACAACTGTTTCAGTTGAAGTTGAACTCGACAGAATCAGAACCATACTACACGAAACAGATTAGGTCACTTAAGAACATACAGATGTGCCCAAATTGTAAAAGCACACAACCAGGTTGAAGCTCTCTCATGCACTGTGTGGATCACAACATCACATTAATTCATCATATCACCTCGAAACTTATGTACCAAGTAGAAAGGCCAAGTTCAAACTCAACCATATATTCCCTCTATGTGTAATACTTTCCAAAGTTCCAGCAGCGGCGTATATACATAGTTCCAGGTTTCAAGCAGCAATACATCTTCTTCTTTTTTCCTAATGATGCTAAATTTTAGGGAATTAAGGTCTGCACAGTTGTACTACACTCGAATTGCTTGAATTCACCAAGACCAACCAGGCAAGCCGATAGTGAAGCTCAAGACACTCAAACCCAGCATGAATTACACGAAATCATGCCCTGAACTAGAATCCTGACATCAGAAACGAGTTGGTACTGGTAAACTAGCAAACAGCCATTGTCCAGCTACACTAAGCTGACCACTCAACTCAACCCTCGACCCGCTCGAACGACAAAAGCAGGGAGGGGAGGGGGGGTGCGAGGGGTATTACGATCTCGTCGGGGCTGAGGATGCCGAACTGCACGAGCTCGACCTTGGCCACCTCGGCCGGCGAGTACGGGAACCTCGCGTCCATCTCGGCTACACCCGGCGGCGGCGCCGCCCACCACCACCACCACCTAGGGTTTCAAATCGCTGCGCGCTGCGCCGCCCCGCCACCGGCGCTCCCGCGGCACCGCTCGCTGCGTCGAGCTTAGCTAGTGTGTTTTTGGCGGCCGCGCCCGGTGGAATCGAATGGATGGATGGATGGATCGGCCCCGGCCGACAGATCCGCGCGCCCCGCCCTCCGCGAGTTGGGAGGAAGGGGAAAGGGGATCCTGAGGGTGCCTCTGAGGAAAGGGCTCGGGGAGGAAGGGGTAGGGGTGTATTTATAGACGTAGCGTGCGCCGCGGAGGCTATCCTGCGCTGGCTTGGCTGGCGGGCGCGTGGGCGCCGGTGTATGGTGGTACACGTAGAGGCGGTGGGGGAGGATGTGTTGGTGTATGTGGACTGGGTGCGGGGATACGGCAATAGCGCAATGCGGAACCGCCTATGGATTTGGGGGCAGGTGGGACGTTGGATGGGGGACGGACGGTGGGGATGGGTGGGGTACTGCCTATTGTGCGCAGTCAACGCGGAGGCAAAGCTCGACTGGTTGACCGGAGGCAAAGGTGTCTGTTGTGGGCTTGCTCTGTGGATAGAAACATCATGAGTTGGGCTACAATGTGTGGGTCCAAATATATCGTCTAAGCCCATATAGGCATGTAGCCGACAAGGCCCAATTCATCCCGTCTTTCTCTGGTCCACCAAACCAACGCCCGTTTATAAAAAATTAAAATAAAATAAAATAAAACACGAACACTCTAGCTCCACCCACAAATAAATAGCACAACACTCTAAGTCATGGGTCGAAGTTATTATGTGTACTAGAACTACATTATGTCTGGGTCCAAGCTAGACCCATTTGCCGACGGAAGAAGTCCCCTCAACTTTCGCAAAAGTCTGTTTTTCATCCCTGAACTTTCAAACCGGGTAAAATACATCCCTCAATTTTTGAAACCATGCATATTACGTCCCTGACATGGTTATGAGCGGTTTTGAAGGCAGTTTTGTCTTTTTCATTTTTATTTATTTTGGCTGAATATTTGTAAAATTATAGTAAATCATATAAAATTTATAAAATAATAAATCTAATTTTGTTGGACTCCAGATAAGTAGATCTACATAGTGAATATATAATATAGTATGCTTTAGTACAAAATTTTTATTGTAGCTTTAGAACTGTTTTTCTATAATTAATTAGAATAATTTATAGCTATAGTTTGTATGGTTCAATTGTGGTGAATTTTTTATGTTAGACTAATTATTATATGTTTAAACTATGGTAAAAAATTCATACTCATTAGATCATGTATAACTTAGTTAAGATTTATTATAATTTAACAAGCATAAACCTAAATAAATCTATAACTAAGTAATACATGATTCAATGAGTATAAAATTTTTACTATAACTCAAACATAGAATAATTAGCTCACCATATAAATTTCATCACAATTAGACCATAGAAAATGTAGCTATAATTAGTCTAATTAATTACAGAAAAACATAGATCTAAAGATGCATAAAAAAATTTGTACTAGAACATACTATATTATATATTCAATGTGTAGATCTACTGATCTGAAGTCTAACAAAATTGAGTTTTCTATTTTATGATTTTTATGTGATTTACTGTGTTTTTTAAAAAAATTTAGCCAACATAAATAAAAAGAAAAAGATAAAACCGCTTTCAAAACCAGGTCAAGGATATAATGTGCACGGTTTAAAAGTTGAAGGATGTATTTTATCCGGTTTTAGAGTTCAAGGATGAAAATCAGACTTTCGCGAAAGTTAAGGGACCTAAAAGTAGACTTTTTCCTTTGCCGACATGGTATACGCTGGCATAAGTGCTCGTGTGCCCGCAGAAGCCGGCCATGCCTTCTACGTTGCCGACTAGGCCGGCCCTACCGCGACTAATGCATGAACCTAGTCACACATACAAGTTGGGCGAGAACTGAGGGCATAGAGATGCCTGGACCCGGCAACAACAATGCCAACAACTACCTCTCCATGGTCGTTCAGGTTTGTAAAAGTGTGGGCAAGTGCACCACCCAATTAGCGCCATTAGTGTGGGTAGCTAGGAGGAGGTCGAAGCATATATCTGGGCGAGAGCACTACGACGCATCTTTCATGATTGCGATTAGCACCACTGGCTGCTCTTATCATATTTTTCCTCAACTCTACTACTCCACAAGATCTGTCTGCTCATCTGCAGCTGACTGATCTTGCCCTCTCTTCCTTCATGGTGATGCATAGCTCACGTTGCATGACCACGTGTCGTCATTGTATCTTCCTCCCACAAATAACGCCACACCAACAATGGCGCTGCCCCAAGGGCAACGACAATGTGTAAGCCAAGATTGGCATTCTCGGGTTGAGGCTGTGCTAATGGTCAAGCACCGAGGTGGGCTCCTAGATCGAGGTCGCTAGCGCTGGAGAACTTGCTAGTGGCCCCCTATTGCTGGTGGAGACCTAGTAGAGACCTGTGTTTACCAACGAGGACCGTGAGCAGCGGCGCAACAAAGGTGAGCACGCGTGCATGCTCACCTAGCAGGGCGCCCGGTGGCAGACTGCCAGCCATCTCGTCATCCGGTGGCAATGTCCCGTCGACGGTTGGTCGGCACGCGTACGTGAGTCGTCATCAATCAGCTCAGCTCTGAACCATGCTCAAATTGGACGATCAACAATCAGCTCAGCGTCAAATCGTGCCCAAATCAAAAGTTCCAAAAGTCAGTTGACCAAAACTAGAGAAACAACCGGTTGATGTTTAGCCTTTCTGTAAATGTAGGAGAAGCATATGAAAAGAAAAACTAGGCTCTGGATGATTCTGAATTGACGACACACGTAAGGCCACCACGGCCGTCCCATGATAAAAGCCAGCTCGTGAGGCACCTTTGATACAACTTCACCTTCTTGGCACGGTGTGTGTGTGGAGAGTGAAGCCATAAATAGTGGCTTTAGCGCACGGCTCTTTGTTCATTTTAAAATGATGAGAGATACAAACCACGGTCTTGTTTAGTTCACCCCGAAAACCAAAAACTTTTCAAGATTCTTCGTCACATCGAATTTTGGGGCACATGCATGAAGCATTAGATATAGACGAAAATAAAAACTAATTGCACAGTGTAAATCACGAGATGAATCTTTTGAGTCTAGTTAGTTATGAATGGATAATATTTATCAAATAAAAACAAAAATACTACAGTACCGAATTCCGAAATCTTTTCGGAACTAAACAAAGCCCATCTGCCGAAGTAGAGAATTGAAGCCGCTGAAATTGTACCAAACTAAAACGGGGCTGAATCTTTTCCCAAGTACAACCTCTATCTACACATGGTTGTGAGGTCAACAATTCAGTTATTGTTCGGTTCGTGAAAAATTTTGGCTTTGGTTATTATAGCACTTTCGTTTGTATATAACAATTATTATCTAATTATGAACTAACTAGGCTCAAAAGATTTGTCTTGCAAATTACATGTAAACTGTATAATTAGTTTTTATTTGTGTCTATATTTAATGTTTCATGTATACATACAAAGATTTAATATGATGAAGAATTTTTAAAAAAATTGGAAACTAAACAAGGCCTCAACATGCATGCTACCTGGTGGACCTGGCCTGAGCATAGGTAGGTAGGTGCTCTCTCTCTCTCTCGGGGAAGTGCACTTTCATGGAAGTCAGCACAAATCCTTAACTTGCGAGTTGCGACTTCTGCTAGCTGCTACCTCCTCGTCTGCTAGCTGCCAGTCTTACGTACGTACACCTCTGCTGACTGTGGCAGCGGCCGGAACACATGCAATGCTGGTGCTGGTGCTGGCCCGGGCGGCCCGGCCATATATGTCGCCAGCAAGGGGTCAAGGGGTGCCACCGGCCGGAGCTATTGGCTCCAACGTTCCCAAGATGACTCGTTTTCAAAACCCTAGCTACTGGAGTAGTAGCCGCTAGTCCTGATTCCACCAATCAGACCTAATCACATTAACTCTCCACTTCAATGGAACATGCTTGTACGTACCTTCAGGTAATCAGGTTCATTAATTCAACAAAGTATTTCCAACTACTGGCTGTGGTTGGAGCACCCTAGATAGCCCTAGGATCCAACCAAACCTGACCAATTGTTTCATTGAGTTCAGTTGTACTCCCTCCAAACCCATTTTAATAGACGTTTAGGACAAGATTGTGATAACTAAGGAGTGATTAATTAGATGATAGTTTCCTGATTTGCTCCTTTTAAATACGTTTGCGCGTGGAATCTTGGCAGATAGTTTTCGTAACTCGATTGGTTAGCTTCCTGGGATGCGAGGCTGTTGGTCGCAGGTTCGACTCCTGGTTGGGCGTGGATGGACGTTCGCGCGCAGGGGCATTCGTGTCCAAAACGGCATCCATGCCCTGCGAACGTCAATCTTAATGCTGGCCAGGACGTCTATTAAATCAGGTACGGAGGGAGTACCACAAATTTTTTATTATAAAAATATATTCTGTAACTAAACTAATAAAACTTATTTTATATCATAAATGTTAGTATTTTTTATATAAATTTAGTTAAAGTTCAAACAGTTTGACTTTAAAAAAATGAGAATTGACGGAAGGAATAATCCATAATGTTAAAAAAGATTTTTTTTATTGAAACCAGGATCTTTTGACTCAGTATTTATTCATGAATACTAGTGCGTCCTGGAATGATAACCGTGTTTTGTACTCAAAAGGTCAACTTAATACAAACATTAACGAATATCACTATTCAAATAACAAATTTAGGACAGAAACTTGTATCAATAGACTTGTAGTGGGTGTGTGATGATATTGATTCGTTAGTAGTAAATGATAACCTATAGTATGATGAGAAATCAATGGTCAAAACCTATCATATTTGACTTTTTTATAATCAAAAACATGTTTATCATTTTGGAACAGAGGGAATAGTAATCCTGAATGTTTCAAGAGAGCCAACAGGTCAGTTTAACCATGATCTCACTTAGTCAATTGATGATTAACAACCACAAATTTGCCTTGTTAAGTACAAGTATATACAAACATAATGCATTAAAAAGAAACAAAATGAACTCTGTCATGCTCGAAACACCAAGCCCTAGTTTTTATTAGTACAAACGATAAGGAGCTAGATTGATAGAAGTATGATTGGTCCTCCTATATTCAGTCTGGTATGGTTGATAGACCTTTCAACAAGAGAGCAAAGATATAGTAGAAACCAACCCAACAACTGCATTCAGTGGCGGAGCCACCGTCCGGCCACCCCGGGCAGCCTGCCGGGCTCGCTGCCAAAGTTTAAAGGGAAAATATCTTACTGTCAAAGTAGAACAATATAATTTTCTAGCTAAATATTTTTACATAATAAAAACTGTCCGAGCTCTAAAAAATTCTGGCTCCGCTAATGACTGCATTGCATATGCATGGAGAAACTCAAGCATGCACTTTTATATGACTTCTCTCTCCAATTTTTTTTATACGACGTTGACTATTCCAAAATCAACACCATATACAAAATTTTAGAGTGAGGGCTATATACGGAGCGCTTTATATACATATACTGATCATACTAATTGCTAACTAGATTCATATACCTTAACTAGCGAAGCTAATGCAACCAAATAACTAATATAAGCAAGATCACACACGCATGCGCATATATGTATATGCATCTGCCGATCCGCGCGTATGCATGCCTGCCCGAAAACTGATCGCCATCATCGTCTGCTGCCATGGATTCGATCATGCATGTGGTAAGGGCCGGCCGGCCGGAGCCGGAGCCGGAGCAGACCGGAAACCGGACTAGTTATGCGAGGGAGGGTGCGTCATGGGCCCGTCGTAGTCCGCGTCCACGTCCACGTCGTCGCCGCTCGGGCTCTCCTCATGCCCCATCTCAGAGGCGTCCGACGACGACGCCCCCTCGCCGTGTGGCAGCGAGGGTGACGGCTCCATCGCCGCGCTGGTTTCCTGCTTCCCTGCTGGCGGCATCAGCGGCGGCGGTGGCGGTGGCGCGCCTTCGACGGCGTTAGGCTCCACGGCGGACAACGAGGGCGGCGGCGGCGGCGACGACGAGCCTCCGACTCCAGCCAACAACTCCACGCTGGGCGACGTCGACGGCGGCCGCGGCGGTGCCCCTACTCCCCACCGCGCCATCATCGCAGGGTGGTAATGCCGCCGCACGTCGTTGTAGTCGGACAGAACCTGCATATCAACAACAATCGCGTGCGCGCGCGCCTGGTCGAGATCAAAATCGTGTCGGGATCGGAGGAGAGCAAGTATAGAACGATGATCGAGCTGCATGCAATCGGCGTCGGCGTGCATGCATGTGGGTACCTCTGCCGCCTGCTTGGCGGTGTGGCGATGGTGATGGTGATGATGGATCGCCGCCGCCGGCGGCAAAAGGGCGGTGGCGCGACCAGCGAAGAGGAGGTGTTGGTTCCGGCTGGTGGCATAGCAGCAGGTAGAGGCGGAGAGTTGGAGGAGGAAGATGAGGACGTAGGCCAAGAGCATGGCTGCTAACCGCACGCAGCTATGTTCTACTAGTATCTCGGTCCGACGTCGCCGTCGATCTCTCCCGCCGGCGCGGCGGCCGGCCTCTGGATCCGATCGATCCCCCTGCAAGGATTTCTCGAACGGCCGTTTCGAGTTTTTCTAGGAGTGATAGGGGTTTTGGCAAGCTGCTTGCATTGCCAAGCTCTCCGTCGGACTAGTATTTGTACTCGTTCAGGGACTCGTATACAATCAATAATGCTAGCTGTCAAAGAGTGCGTGCTCATTTAATACATCGCGTTCCCTGAGATTTACTGGATTACTACTCCTTTCGTTATTTATTTACTGGAGTATCAAGTATTCAAAGACAAGTCTCAGAGTCAAAGATCCTTCACCACATCAAAATAAAAGCAACAACATCTATATGAAAAAAGTCAACTTTAAAAATACAAATATTTATGATACCAAAATTAAATTGTGCACATGTCATGAAATATATTTTTAGTGTACTTATTTAGAATGAAATATATTTGACTTATTTACCATCATATCTGTTGGTAATTTTCTCTATTAAGAAAGTAGTTATTGAACCTAAAATAGTTTGTCTTATAGTTACTTTATATCCAATGTATTTTGTACCGAGGACAAGCGAGCACATGAGGGCACTAGCAATGGAGGCATACAACATCGGTAGCCTGCAAAAGAGTTAAGGTAAAACTACTACTCAAGCTAGTAGTTCTTCAACGCAAGCAATAATGACATCTTGGTTATTTAGTTGGACGTAGATCTATATAGTGAACATATAATATAGCATACTTTAATATAAAGTTTTTGCTATGAAGGTTTTGTCTTCTTCTTTTTTTGTTTACTAGCAAAAATATCCGTGCATTGTAATGAGAGAAAAGATATGGCGTCACCCAAAGCCTTAATATGTATGTGTTGTTTTATCTTTAAAGCTATATTTTTTTATTTACATCATTATATTTTATTGCACTCAACATTATGTTATAAATACGCATGTAAATAAATTTGCATCAATATGTTTTATTCCACTTAAGTAATCAATTGCATCTATGACATAGCGCACAAAGGGTCATGGGCATATATTTTCACTTCTACTTCCTATTATAACATTAAAGAATCAACAAATGCAATTGAGCATACTACATACCAGTAAATTTAGTTAGGGTATAAACATTGCATCTTTTGTTAAAAAGCCGATCAAGACCAATAACACATAATTGGTATAAACATTTTATACCAGTGAAGCAATTTTTTACTTCAACTCCACAAGCAGCTACAGTAATAGAGATGACCATGTTTTGGTAAAACATTTGGTAAAAAAAGCTCCTTATTATGCTAGGTAAAAACATAAAATACCCATAATACCCTTTCTTTTATTTTCTCTCTTTCTCTCTCTACGGGCTAGTATTAGGCCTCATTGGCGGCCCGCTCAGGGTATCATCTGGTTTTCGGGCCATGGCGCATGCGTACAGGCAGGTCCAGCAACCGAGGCCCATGGCTCCAAGATGTTTCAAGGCGTTTGCTTTGCAGGTAAGATACGGAGGTGCCGCAGCAGAAGCGCACAGCCTCCGGGCTGCGCCAGCGTAGAGGGTGGGGCGCTCGCCAGAGCTTCGGGCGCGTGGGCTCTCCGGTGTGGTGGAGGTGGAGGGTGGGTGTGCCGACGAGGAGGGGCCCAGCGCGCCACTGGGGAGGAGGACGAAGGGCGGCGTTAGACGGCAGAGCATGGGTCACGCGGCCGTGCTAGTGAGGAGAGCCTGACGCGCGACTGGGGAGGAGGAAGAGCGGTCGTGCCGTCAGGGCATCCGCGGCGGCGGTCGTGGTCGCCCGAGCTCCATCTACGGCTACGATGGCATGGTTTGCCTCGGCATCGCTATGCTCCCATGATTTCTTTGTTGGTAGTCTTTTATTTGGTATGGTTTTCATAGATTTGGCATGCAATTTGTTTTGGACTTCATTTGGTACGTGATTTTATTTTGGACTCGATTTTGAATCCACATTTGGTTTGGTTCGGTTCTAGGTCCGTGTCGTATGCAGTTTGGATTCAATTTTGGGAAGGAGAGGAGAGGAGATTGAAGTCCATTATCAGAGGAGACTTTTGAGCATGGGACATAGCTGATTAGAGTGGGCAGACCAAAAAAATCCAGACCAAAAGATTAGCGGAAATTTTACCTGTTTTAGGTATAGTTTTTTGCTGAATATGTGAAATCATAGTAAATCACAGAAAATCATAAAAAAGAAAATCTAATTTTGTTGGACTCCACATGGATAGATATACATAGTAAACATATAATATGATATGATTTAGTACAACAAAATAATTATAGAAGGTGCAATTTTGAATTATTTCAATTAACTACAGAAAAATATTGATATAAAGTTATAACAAAAAATTTGTACTAAAGCATACCATATTATATATTTACTGTGCAGATATGTTCATGTGGAGTCTAACAAAATTAGATTTTTTAATTTATAATTTTTCTGTGATTTACTATGAATTTTTAAAAATTTAGCTGAAATAAATATAAAAGAAAAAGATAAAACCTTCATAGAAAAACTTTGTACTAAAGCATACCATATTATAGGTTCACTGTGTAGATCTACAAAATTAGGTTATCTATTTTGTGATTTTCCTGTGATTTATATGATTTTTAAAGATTTAGCCGAAATAAATAATAAAAAAGACAAAACCAACATCATTGTAGCAAAACCAATATTTACTATAGCAAAACCGCCTTTAAAACTGCTCTAGAAAGGTAAAATACATGGTTTAAAAAGTTAAGGAGGTGGTGTGACCGGTTTTGAAGTTGTGAGAGAAAAAAAACGAACTATCGTGAAAGTTAGAGCATCTCCAAGGGCTTTGCAAATAAATTTTGCATTGCCCTATTTGCAAAAAAGAGTAGAAAATACCCCTCCAATGGTTTTGCAAATAAGGTTTGCAATTTGGTTAACTTTGCAAATAGAGGTTGAGGCTTTGCATATATGCAAACCTTTCCACCACTTTGCATCTACAATTTCGGCCTTTCATGTCGGACTCCGTCCCCCCGCCCCCCTCCCACCCCGCGCGATTTCTCTACGCCCGTCCGCCCTCCTTGCCGCGCGCGCCCGCCCTCCCTCCAGCTGCCGCGCGTGGCCACCGTCCGCGAACCGACGTGAACGACGAACGCGGCCTGGGCGGGGCGGCGATTGGCGCGAAGACCTGGGCTGGGCGGCAACTGGCGGCGCCTGGCCCGGGCGGCGACTGGCACGCACGACGTACGTCAAAATGGCGCGAAGGAAACAAACACGCGGGCGCGATCGGTGAAAAAAAAATTCGGGGGTGAGGTCCACACTTTAGGTTTGCCAAGTCTAAATGCAAAATCCCTTGGAGTTGGAATATTTTTACACTTTGCAAATGAGTTTGGGACTTTACAAACAACACCAAATGCAAAATTCATTTGCAAAATCCCTTGGAGATGCTCTTAGAGCATCTCCAAGGGCTTTGCAAATCAACTTTGCATTGCCCAATTTGCAAAAAAGAGTAGAAAACACCTCTCCAATGGCTTTGCAAATGAGGTTTGCAATTTGGTAAGGTTTGCAAATAGAGGTGGAAACTTTGCATATATGCAAACCTCCTCAAGGCTTTGCATTTGGGATTCGCAAGGAATTCGGTCCGCCACGTAGGCCGCTCGGTCCCCTCGCGCGAAATATTTTGGACGGCATCGCGGTTGCTCGACTCGGCGCGCCAAAGGGCTCCCGCGCGATTTATCTCCCCCCCGCGATCTCCCTCCGCTGCCGCCACGCGACTTCTTCATCGCGCGGCTTCTTCATCGCTCGGCTTCTTCATCGCGCGACAGCTCCCTTCGCCGCTGCCACACAACATCTTCATCGCGATCTGGCACTGCGCGCGAAATTTTTTGGCCGGATGGCGCGTGGGAAAAATTTTCGGGAAAGGACTTGATGAGAATGCAAAACGGTTGGAGATCCCCCCTTTAGGAACTTTGCAAACTCATTTGCAACTTTGCAAATCCCCTGAAATGCAAAGCTGAGAATGGAAAGCCCTTGGAGATGCTCTTAGAGAGGAAAATAAGACTTTTTTCCCCAAATATATAGGAGACTAGAAAAGTTTTTTTTTGTTGGCCCATAAAATTTGCAACCCAAAATCCTCTGTTTTTTTCCAGCCATGGAGATGCTCCCGAGGCCCTAGCAAAGAGCAAACGGGCCCAGTCGTGCAAGCCCATATAGGCCCACATTGGTAGCTATTATGTCGAGGAGCGCCGGCCCCCGGCCCCGCCGCCGACGCCTACGCCGGAGAAGAACCCTACGCCTAGGGTTTTGCCGAGTCTGGCCCTGCGCAAGCGTTGTGGAGGAGGTGGGAAGCGAAGATGATACGGCGGCGTATGCGCGACCGGCGGCAGTACCTGCACTCCAAGAGCGGCGAGGCCTCCCAGCGGGCGCTGTTCCAGAAGAAGCGCCGCATCCGGGCGGCGCTCGAGGAGGGCAAGCCCATCCCCACCGAGCTCCGCAACGAGGTGCGCGAGCTGCGGAGGCAGATCGACCTCGAGGACCAGGAGACTCGAGGTGCGTGTTGTTCCCGTACCCCCTCCCTCCATCCCATGGCTTCTTTTTGCTCGAGCGAGTGTAATGCAGTCTCCTTGCTCTTTTACGTTTGTTTGTAGGGAGATCTGTCTAACGTGTGTTGTTCCGTTGTTTGGTTGTTTGGATCGGTGATTGGGTGCTACAGTTCCTAAGAGCATGGCCGATAACGAGTACGCTACTGCCTCAGTTCGGGAGCCCAAGATACTATTCACCACGTCTCGCAATCCCAGCGCGCCGCTAACTCAGTTTGTTAAGGTATTTCTGCTGTCCTGGAAACTTTTGGATCCTTTCCGTAAGTCCAAATGGTGCATTGCATTCAGCTAACCGCCCGTTCTGGTTCTCTTCCTAGGAGCTGAAGGTTGTCTTTCCCATGTCACAGAGAATGAACCGTGGTGGCCAGGTATATTGCAGCAGCAGTTACCATGATATTGTTCTTTTGTTTATACCATATCCAGTACTTGCTATGCATTGCTTGCAAGAAATTAGAACTTGTTGTCCATGATTTTTATATAGGTAGTAAATGAATGAACATATTGCTGTGCACAATTAGGTGTTCTTCACTTTTTACTGATCTGCAGGTCATATCAGAAATCGTTGAGTCATGCCGGTCACATAATATCACAGATCTTATTTTGGTCCATGAACATCGTGGTCAACCTGATGGTTTGATCGTCTCCCATCTACCGAATGGTCCAACTGCATACTTCGGGTTGCTCAATGTGGTAGGTGTGCTTAACCTTTTTGGAAGTATATATATGCTGAGATGTTGTGTAGCACAAGTGTACAAAATGATTGCTCAGACTCGGTTATATCCTTAGTTTTTGTTGTTGTGGTCAGGTGACACGACATGATATTAGAGGCAGGAAGGCAATGGGAAAAATGTCAGAAGCATACCCCCATTTAGTACTTGACAACTTCTCAACTCAGGTAAATCATACACACACTGTTTCATGGAAGCAATTAACTGCTTTGTCCTCATACCTTATCTTTGTTGTCATGGTGAGCTGTTCACTATGTGTGCTTGAAAGTTACGCACTTTCATAGCAAGGTAAACAACTTCATACCTGCAATGAAAATTCTGGTGTGTGTGGGGTTGGTGATGGCGGGGCGTGGTGGTGGCAGTGGTTACCATGGTGTTTTTTTTTCTTATTTGTTTATTCCTTACTGGCATGTAAATCCATGCAACCATTAGGAACTGGAGGCTGCCATGATGATAGCCTTTCCAAGAACCTCTCTCTCTCTCTCTCTCTCTCTCTCTCTGTCTGTCTGTCTGTCTGTCTGTCTGTCTGTCTGTCTGTGTGTGTGCGCGTGCGCGTGCGCATGTATACCCCCTCCATTCCAAATTATAAGTCATTTCGGCTTTTCTAGATACATAGCTTTTGCTATGCACCTAGATATACACTATATTACCAATCTATCCCTCCCTCTCTCCCATTGAGACCTACTTGTTAAGCATACACTGCTAGTATGATGATGATATTCATTTGAATAATAAGCTGCTGAGCACCTCCAGTTCCATAATCTGCTGCTGCTATTGCGTTATTCCTTTCTACATTTTCTGCTTCCGATGCTGTTTCCAAGCTAAGTTTCTTGTTTTGTTGATTTGCCTATGTTGTAGATTGGTTAATTTAACAATAGTCCCATTCCAAAATATAGTGCTGGTCACATCAAACATCATGTTAAGTGCAAGCAAATGTTCACATTACAGTTTGTAGTTTGCTTACAGTTTGTGTGGCTGTCATGATGGACTTCTCGTTAACCTGAGACATACTATGAGGATAGCATCTATCCATTCAAAAACTATAACTGAGCAGCATCGATATTATCCGAATACATAACAAGTTGAGAGTGTCGCACACTTTTGTAACCATCTTTTAATTTGCCTTTTGTGCCTTGCTGCATCCCAGCATGTACATGCCTATTTTACAATGTTGGAAGGTTTCAATGATGTCTTTCTTGTTAACTTGATACATCTTTATTCCATGAAAGACACCTAACCCATTCGGCCATTCATAACTCAAGGCTATTTTACAATGTTGGAAGTTTTCAATGATGTCTTTCTCGTTAACCTGAGACGTTCTTTCCATGAAAGACACTTAAATCCATTCATATCTCAAAGACTGAGAATCTCCACTTTCACTTGGCCTTGATGTTTTGCTTTTCCTTCTATTTTCATGTCTTTTTTGTTGGGTGGGGGTCTGGTTTGTTGGGTTCTGACAGGATCGTTTTGCCTTCATGCCTTATCATTGTTGTCATGGTGACCTGTTCACTATGTGTTCTTGAAAAGTCACGCCTTTCCATAGCAGGGTAAACAACTTCATACTTACGATGAAGTGTCTGTGGGGCTGGTTATGGTGAGGCGTGGTGGTGGCAGTGGTTACCATGGTGTTTTTGTTTATCTTTTTGCTTACTTGCATGGAATCCATGTCCATTATTAGGAGGATATCCATGCAGTCATTATGAACTGGAGGCTGCTGTGATGATATCTTTTCAAGAATTCTCCTCTCTCTCTCTCTCTCTCTAACACACTCTTTGTGTGTTTGTGTGTGTGTATATATATATATATGTATCTATCTATCCATGCATGCATCCCTCCCTCCCATTGACAGCTTCTTGTTAAGCATACATTGCTACTATGATGATGATGATTTGAATAATAAGATGCTGAGCACCTCCAGTTCCATAATCTGCTGCTGCTACTGCTTTGTTTGCTTCATTTTCTGCTTCCGCTGCTGTTTCCAAGCAAGTTTGTTGTTTTGTTGACTTGTCTATGTTGTACATTGGTTAATTTCTCAATAGTTCCATTCTAAAATACATTCCTGGTCACATAAAACATGACGTTAACTTTGTTTAAGTGCAAGCAAGTGTTCACATTACAGTTTGTAGTTTGCTTAGTGCTTTGTATGGCTGCCATGATGGACTTCTCGTTAACCTGAGACATACTATGAGGATAGCATCTATCCATTCAAAAACTATAACTGAGCAGCATTGGTATTGTTGAAGATATAACAAGTTGAGGGTGTCACTCTTTTGTAACCATCTTTTTCATTCGCTTTTGTGCCTTGCTGCATCCCAGCATGTGCATGCCTATTTTACAATATTGGGACGTTGCAATGATGACTTTCTTGTTAACCTGATACATCTTTATTCCATGAAAGACACCTAAATCCATTCATAACTCAAGGCTCAGAACCTCCACTGTCACTTGTTTGCTATGTTTCTCTGTCCTTGTTCTATTTTTTTTTGGCGTCTCCGTTTAGTTCTGTCAATCTTTGTTCAAATTGAACAGAGTTACATCTTGCATGTGAATCCTAATATATCCACAGAACTCCTATGTTGTGATGATATTTGTCTCATTAACCTGTGAATGTGATGTGCTTGCTATTCATTCTTGTTTCAGTGTTGTGGGTTGTGCAGTGATGTCTTTCTCGTTAACCTGAGACATTTTTTCCATTGATGACACTTGAATCCATTCATGATTCAAAGACTGAGAATTTCCACCTTTTTTTTGAACAAGAGAATCTCCACTATCAGTTGTATTTGATATGTTTTACTTTTCCTTTTATTTCTTGTCCTTTTGTTAGGTGGGGGTCTGGTTTGTTGGGTTCTGAATTTGATAGGATTGCATGTGAATCCTAATATATGAGCAGAATTCAGGTTTTGATGATGTTTTTCTTGTTAACCATTAACGTGAGATGTAGTTAGTTACTACTGTGAAGACTACTCTCAGTCCATTCAAACCTTCTAAGCTGAGCATCTCCACTTACATATACTGCTTGATTTAGCTTGAAACACTTGACATCTGACCATCGCTCTCTGTTTGCTTGATTTTGCATGCAGAAATCTCAAATATGGATCTGACCATCACTTTCTGTCTGCTTGAGTTAGCATGTAGAAATCTCAAATTTGGATGATGTTGGCGGGAGGCATTCTGGGCTCTGGTTGATTGCTAGAGTACTTAGATTGGATTGTAGGAACTTAAACACTCTTTAGAGTTTTACTAGGGAGAGTAGCTTGTTTTTTTGTTTTCTGCAGAGGTTAGCCATCCTTGTATTCTATCTTTGTTCATGACAGTTTGGTAACTTGCTATTTGTATTCTAGGTTGGTGAAAGGACTGCCACTATTCTCAAGCACCTCTTTCTTATGCCAAAGCCAGATTCAAAGCGAATAATTACTTTTGCCAACAGAGACGAGTACATATCTTTCAGGTACAATATTTCTGTCATGCACTAGTGTGTAACTGTGTATGTGCTCTGCTTCCTGAGAAGCTTTTATGCATATATGACTGACAGCTCCTTTTGTTTTGTTATATGCAAGGCATCATGTATACGAAAAATCTGGCGGCCCCGGATCGATGGAGTTGAAGGAGGTTGGTCCTCGTTTTGAGTTGCGGCTGTACCAGGTATCAGGAACACTCGGCATCTGGTCATTACCACATTTTCTGAGGCACAAATACTGGTTGCTGGTACTAACATGTTTATCGCGCTTGCCTGACAGATCAAACTAGGAGCTGTGGAACAAAATGAAGCGCAAAGCGAGTTTGTGCTGCGGCCCTATATTAATACCGCCAAGAAGCAAAAGACTGTTGGGGCATGAACTGATTTGAAAGAGTCGGTTGATGACCTGCACTGCAGTATAGCATTTTTTAATTGATCCTTTTGGTTTATCACCATCTATAGGGTAGTAGTAACATTATTGCACAGGTTAGGTTAGGTCCATGTCGTCACGCATCTCAAATCGTCCCCAATTTAGGGATCTGGACTTCTGAAAGGCAATTTATATGGTAACAGTGAAGATTACAAGGTGTAAAAGAGATTAGGATGATCATCGTGTAAAATATTTGTGCTCAAGCGTACATAGTCACCTGGGAAGTTGGTACGTCGACGGAGCTTCTGCAGATTAGCTTAACAGATCCTCCCGGAGAGTTTTTTGTTGGCCAGCTTCAGTTGCTTAAGCAATGGTGTGCCATCGCCAAATCTGTTGGTATGTCGCCGGAGAGCTGGTTGCTGTCTAGGATTAGATATTTCAGAGGCACAGCGAGCGAGGCTTCAGTGGGATGGAGCCATTCAAGCGGTTGCTTGATGCAGTGAGTAGCGAAGCCTGTTTGCTTGTTTTATATGCCGTATTTTTTCTGTTTTTCTTTTATAACAAATCAGTAAACAGTATTTTCAGTCATGACTCGCTGGTTTGAAAAGCCATGGCTGAAAATACTGGTGAGTACTTGCCGAGTTTTTCCGGGAGCATACCAGGAAGCCTGTTATTGAATGACGGTAACCGATCGATGCTCACGGGTATCTCACCGATGAAGTTGTTGCTGTAAGGTATAAGTCAGCGAGGTTCTTCAAGTGACCGAAGGTTTCCAGGATGGTACCAGTAAGGTGGTTCTTTTAAGATGGAGATAAGAGCATCTTCAGCAGTACACTAATTCCTATCCCCAACGAGAAAAACCTGTATTTTGAAGGATTTGAGAGCTCCAGTAGATAGAAAAACCTATATTTTGATGGATTTGAGAGCTCCAGTAGATCCCCATTCGCATCCCAATGAGATTTTTTTTCCTTAGTACCTTGAAAACCATCTTCCAACCCCTCAAAGACAAGGGAAATCTCTCTCCCGCCAATGCCTGAGATTTTTGATGTGAGCTCCAACTGCCGCGCTAGGTCTAGGAGCGATGGTGGTGTCGTACGCTGTTGGTGCTGGTAGGCTCGCGGTGCTGGCGATGGAGATGGAGGAGCTCCTCCGCATCATGCCGCACCAGATCCACTTGCGGTGGTGATGCCATACGTCGCTAGGGAGAGAAATAGGCCGCTGGTAGGGGAGGAGTTAGCCGCGGGTGCCATGACTGGGGCCAGGGAAGAAGGCCTTTGCTGCAACTTGAGTGATGGGAGGAGTCTTCAAGTAGTGGGATAGGAAGAGGAGGGGTGGATGCGTTGATAGGAGTGGAAGGGAGAAATAAAGAAGTCAGTGGGGAGAGGAGCGACGGAGGAGTCGTGGTGACGGCGGATGTCAATGTCGCTCAGATTATAGGGAGAAAAAGAAGCAGTGGGGAAGTTAGAATGACAAGTACACACCACATATTAAACAATATATTGAGGCCTTGTTTACTTCTTGATTTTTTTTTTGCAAAATGCTACTGTAGTATTTTTGTTTGTATTTGATAATTGTTGTCCAATTATGGACTAACTAGACTCAAAATATTCGTCTCACAAATTACATACGAACTATACAATTAGTTATTTTTTTATCTATATTTAATGCTCCATGCATGTGCCGAAAGATTCGATGTGACGGAGAATCCTGAATATTTTGCAAAATATTTGGGGAAGTAAACAAGGCCTGAGAATGAGATTTTTCTCATTCTGCTAGAGATAGAGCCTTTGAAAACCCTCAAAAAAAGTTTTGTAGCCAATAAGTAGTTTAGGGTTCCTACCATTGGAGATGCTGTAACGATCAAGCTCATCGCCTCAAAGCCGTCAACCACCAGATGTCCCGTGAGGTTGTTCATCTCCACAACAAACATTTCCAGCTTCTTGATGCTCCAGATCTCTGGTGGTATGTTCCGAGCAACGAGTTGTTTGCTGGAGCACGACGTGCGGGTGTAGCCGCCGTGGCGCACACAAGTAGGCATAGGTTGTCAGGGAGCTCGCGGGCGCCGTTGCCCATTTTGTGATGAAGAAGATGGCCGTGCTTAGAGGAAGGGTCGAGTCGATTAGAGAGGAAGGAAATAGAGGAGAAAATATGAGAAAAAATGTAGAGAAGAATATTATGGTTATTTTGTTTTTTTTTCTAACATGGGAGTTGTTTTACCAAATAGGTAATCAAAATAACTTCAGCTCCATCAGCAGAGCTGGTCGTAAGGCTGAAGCTAAAAAGATAGCTCCATTAGTAAATTGGAGCAGTGCCAAATAGAGTGTAAGTTGTGAGTATTGTCAAGCCGAGCATGGGTTAGCAAAATGAACAGGAGAACCCATGAAGGGCATATGGCCCTAACAATTAGGAAACAAGAGAGTAAAGAATCAACTTAACTTAATTTTACCTACTAAAGTTATCCACAAAAATTGTAATACTTACATTTTTTTTATGAACGAAAATTGTAATACTTATATAACCTGACATTCTACGTCGTGCCGGAGTATGGGATGATAGACTTTAGGGGATGTTTGGTTTCTAGCTAGCCACACACTTCATCTTAGATAGTTTGACTGGTAAGACTTTTGTGGGATCCACGTGTCATAGAGAAAAAAAAGAAAGAAAAAAGTGACAATTTCCGTAGGCATGGTAAAACGTGGCTCCAAATATTTTAGCCATAATTGTCTGAAGTTTGCTGTGGCAAATTATGGCTGGGAACAAACAACCTTGAATAATTAATAATAAATTTATTACATGAGGATAAATATTGTAGATTATCTATGCGGGTATTGAGTATTGTGTTCGAAATGAAGAGAGAGTGCGGTCACGCAAAAATCAGGAATTTTAATTAGTCGTGAGTAGTAATTTTATTCCTGCTTTTTTTTATCGGGTTGGTGCCCGTTTTTCATTAAGAGGAAAGCAAACAAAGGTACATAACCCGAGTACGAGAACAGGTCCAGTAGCACTATATGATGGACTATATACTCGCAGAAGTCGAAAACAATCTCATTGCAAGAGGGTGTGAGACAAGTGGATTCTCTTTCCCCCCTCCTATTTGTGCTTGCTGCAGTATATAATTAATAGAGCCAAAGAACAAGCACTTCTCAATTTGCGAGTTCGCCTTCAGTATTCCTTAGATTTCCCCATCTTACACTAGCTGACGATACATTAACTATTCTTGGAGGATGTGGAAGGCAACTTTTTGTCATGAAGGCTCTCCTGAATTCTTTTACTCTCTCAACTGGACCGAAAGTTAATTTCAAGAAGTCATTGATGATTATCATAAACATGAGCCCTGAGAAACTAAAGCATCTTGCTCTCACCTATGGGTGTTCTACTGGAAGTATGCCTTTTACTTATCTTGGTTTGCCTTTGGGCTCCACCAAGACAAGGACCAATGATTACTTACCACTCATCTCAAGATGTGAAAAAGGTTTGTTAGGACCTTCATTTTTCTTTCTTTAGTTGGAAGGCTCTAGATAACGAATTCAGTTTTCACTGCACTTCCAACCTTTTTCATGTGCACCTTTGCTTTACAAGACACTGTGATAGGTCAGATAGATAAATATAGGAAAAACTGTCTTTGGAAAGGGGCTGGCAGTAATAATAGAGGGAATTCTAAAGCTACTTGGCCCTTAGTTTTTTTTGAAAGAATACTTTTTGCTAGAATCTGCTATCCAGAGTTTACCAGAGTCTGAGGATAGTGATATCTGGAATTACATTTGGGCCTCTAATTCTTATTCTTCGTCAAAAGCTTACAAGCATCTAATGGAAACTTGTAATGTTCACCCTGTCTTTAAGTGGACCTGGAGATCATGCTGCCAACACAAACATAAAGTCTTTTTCTGGCTTTTTTTTTAACGGTCAACGGGGGGGAGACGTTCCCCACCTGTTTAAAATTATTTTAGCCCAGAATCGGCTCGCACGATTGTGTTGTTACAGATGCAGAGCAACGTTTGTTGCTAGAGTAAAACCAACTAGAGCTAGTGAGAGCTATCGAAGAAGCAGAGGAAACAAGTTGGAGGAAGACAGGAAACAGAAGATGACAGCCATCTCCTTGCTTTTGTATAAGCCCCGGAATTAGGTAAGCCCTGCTCTGGCCATTTGTAGAATGGAGCACCACTGGTCGGAGACGATTCTTTTCTTCATTGGAAATCTGTGCCTCCACAGAATGGAAGCGGAGATGCATTCCTGAAGCACATGATGTACCGTTTGAGCTTGGTTCCTGAAGATTTTCGCATTCCTTGCCTTCCAGATGTTCCAGCAAACCAAGGTCAGGAAGGAAGGTAGCTCTGAAATCTAGTTCGAAGGATGACCTTTGAATGAGTGAAGCTCGCCCATGTCCACTGAGACTATGGACTGTAGGTTCAAGCTCGCCCAAACGTCTCGGCCGAGAGCACAACCATGGATGATATGTTCAGGCGTTTCGTCCGCAGCACTGCAGACCTCACAAGTTGCGGAATCAACAATGCCTTTTCTTTGTAACACCGAACGACACTGAATTCTCCGTTGTGTTAGTAGCCACAAAAACAGTCGCACTCTCGGCGGAGCCAGGTTCTGCCAAACGAAGGTTGCCCGCGGGCTGTCTCCCTGGCCTCTAGCTTTGATCATCTTGTAGAGTGCACCGCTGTCAAGGCTGTTATCAGGCCTGATGAAAGGTGAGATCCTCTTGTCATGGGTTTCAGATAAGGCCGTTTCTTCGATGACCTGAAGCACCAGTTGCCGCTCATTTTCCGCTGCTGTTGAGAGACGGGGGACCAAAGCAGACTGTAGGCCCGAGGATTTGATCTCCCAAAGCGTGGCATGTTTGGAAGAGCAATGTGACAGAAGTGCAGGGAACCTATCAGCCAGAGCTTCGTCACTGTCGTTCCAGACATCGTACCAGAACGAGGTGCATTTTCCATCGCCGACTTGAACAGTGGTGATCGCCTGGTATAGAGGGATGATGGATCGCAAGGTCTGCCAGTGATCCCCATGCAGTTCACCGGTCAGAGTTGATATTGAAGCCCGACGCTGCACCCATTCAGCCCATGCGGAAGATTGGGGGCAATGCAGTCTGTGAAGCAGTTTCAGTAGAAGACAGATGTTTTGGACCCCCAAGTCCCTGACTCCCAGGCCGCCGCACTCCCTGGGGCTGCAGACACTTGTCCAGGCAACCAGGCAGTTCGCCGGTGTCGCGATTCCCGCCTTATCCCCAGACCAGAGGAATGCTCTCCTTTTCTTATCCATGCTGTGCACTGCTGTCGCAGGAAGCTGAGCTCATCAAGTAGACAAGGATTGAGTCAAGAACCGAATTGACCAAGACAAGCCTTCCCATAGGGTTTAACAGGTCAGCCTGCCAGGATGCAAGAAACTTGTCGGTTTTTTGTATATATATGTTGAAGGCAGAAACAGGCAGCTTGTTGGCCGATAGCGGAAGTCCCAAGTACTGCTGCGGGAAGGAGCCCTCACTGCAGCCCAGCACCTGAACACATTGTTGCACCAACCGGGCGTCTGCATGAATCGGTACCAGAGTGCTCTTGCTGAAGTTAATGTGCAAGCCAGACATGGCTGCAAACTGATCCAGGATTTCCTTCAATTTGATTGCTGCCGAGGCTTCAGCTCTGAACACAATCAGGGTATCATCGGCGTACTGAAGGACAGCACAGGGGAGGTTGCCTTCCGTTGGATGTCTGATTTCATCTGCTTTATTGATCATACGTTGTAGAGTCTCAGCCACCAGAAGAAACAGGTATGGGGACAGAGGGTCCCCCTGCCTCAGTCCTCGCTTGCAGTTAATCCAAGGACCCGGGCAACCATTCACAATAACGGCAGATTTGGAGGACGCTAGGAGACTGAGCATCCAATCGATCCACCTCTGGTGGAAGCCCCTTGCTTGAAGGACTGAAACCAGCCCTGCCCAGTTTACGGTGTCAAAAGCCTTTGCGAAGTCGAGCTTGAGTACAATTGCAGGCCTTTTCCTCTTGTGGCAGGTCTGAACAAGCTCTAGTGCATAGACGAAGGTGTCGGCTATTGATCTTCCTTTCACAAATCCTGTCTGATGAATGTCGATAAGCTTCGGAATCTCAAGTTGAAGCCTAGTAGTAAGAGCCTTTGAGATGATCTTAAGTGCCGTGTTCTGAAGGCAAATCGGTCTGAAAGCATCTACTTCGACCGCATCTGGCTTCTTTGGCAGAAGTACTATGAATGAGCGATTGATGCGCTCCAGATCAGCTGTCCCTCTGTGGAAAGCTTCGGCGAAGGCCAAGATTTGAGTCCGGACTGTGTGCCATGCCACCCTGAAAAAAGCAGGTCCAAAACCGTCCGGTCCCGGTGCACTGAGCTGATTCATCTGACAAACTGAATGCTTGAGCTCGCCTTCTGAAAACTCCCTTATCAGGTCGCTCCCTGGCCTTTCAGAACCCACATAGATAGATTGCAGGTCCATGTCAAGTGCCATTCCTTGAACCCCGATGATGGACTTGAAGTAAGTGGAGAGAGCCTGTGTTTTGCCTGCATGGCTGGCGATTTCTTGATCGTCCACCTTTATCATCCTGATAAACTTACGACGCATGCGGTTGGTTGCATGGGCATGGTGGTAGGCAGTGTTTGAATCGCCTTCCTTAATTGCTTTTTGCTTGCTTCTTTGGCGCCAGTAGGCGGCCCTTGCTTTGGTCTCTTCATGCAGACGTTCTTGTGCTTGACACCGTACCTGAAACTCGCCGGTGGACAAAGATCTTGTTTCCTCAAAGAAGTCAAACAGTTGGATTAAAAACTTGCAGTTTTGTAGGATTTGTGGTGGCGCCCTGTAACGCCGTTTCCAAACCTTTGCCGCGGCCCGGGTGGCCTTGATGCAAGTGACTAGGTGCCCTGTGGCATCACTGCAGGGTGCAACCTGCTGCCAAGCCGAGGTTACGGAGCTCAGGAAGCTTTGGTTTTTAAGCAGGTGGTTGTCGAGTTTGAAGGATGTCGCTTTGGGAATGTTGGTGGTGAGCGAGAGGAGCAAAGGGGTGTGATCGGAGGTTGGCCTGGGCAGGGAGGTCAGACCTGCCATCGGGAAGGCGAGGTCAAGGGCAACATTTGTGAAGACCCTGTCCAGCTTAGCCAAGATCGGGAAGCTCTGTTTGTTGGACCAGGTGAAACGTCGGTCGGAAAGGTGAATCTCGGACACGACGAGTTGTTGTAGCGTTTGGTTGAAGGCGTCGGCAAGGGCCGAATTGATCCGGCCATTGCTTTTGTCCTGAGCGCATCTAACGAGGTTGAAATCTCCCAGGAGAATCCAAGGCCCCGAGACCGCGTTGCTGACATCTTTGAGGTTTTGGAGGAAGGCGAGGGAGAAGGTGTGGTCCGAAGGGCCATACACGTTGGTGATTGAGAAATCGAGGTTGGAGGCATTGCAAGAGAAGGAGGTTGTTAAAGAGTAGGAGTTGGAGAAGTGGGAGTTTTTGGTGAAGAGGGACGGATCCCATGCAGTGAGCAGTCCTCCACGCGAGCCATCAGACGGAACGGCCACGAACGAGGAGGATAAAGGTTGAGGAAGGAAAGTTTGGGCTTTGAAGAAGTCAGTGTTAGACAGCTTAGATTCTTGAATGCAGATGACATGCGGGTTAGCATCAGAGAACACATTGCGCACAATTTTGCACTTGTCCGAGTCGCCCAAGCCTCTAACGTTCCAAGACACAACGTGAAAGCAGCGAGAAAACAAGCTCGAGTTCATGCGTTAACGTTACAACACCTGGATAGAACAAAAGGCCATTGCGAAGCCAAAATAGTAGAAGAACAGGTAGGTGCACTTCGGCTGGGAGCGTGCCAGCGGCCGTTGGCGCCTGGGTGCAAGCCGCCAGTGGGGTGGAAGCGTTTAGGAGTGATCATTCAGCCACCGCAGGCACCGTGACGCCCGATGCCGCTGCACCAGTGTCGCCGCCGTTGCCAATCTTGGCTGCGGAGATGAGCTTGCGCAGTTCTGCCGCTCCCAGGGGCAGTAGGTTGCGGGAGAGGATGTTCCGCTTCTTGACATGCGCCTTTAGAGAGAGAGAGCAGGTGGAGAGGGAGTTGAAGAGCGCCTTGCACTGAACAGCCTGTGAAGTCATGTCGATGTAGTGGTCCGTCGCCTTGGCAGCCAGGCGCTTGCTGGAACGGCGCGGACCTTTCACGGGCGACTCACGGCAGGCCCTTGACTGGACCTTGCACGCCTTGCTTGAAGCGTGCGCTGCTTTGGGCAACCGTTGACGCCTCTGGTAAGTGATGAGCGGCCTTTGAGCGACCGCAGCCTGGCCGGGGTCGGCGCACGGCTGAGGCCCGCGCGGCGCCGATGAGACCGGCGAGCCCTCCCTTGCCGAGGCAGCACCGTCCGGAGGGCCGGCCATGAGTCTCGCCAGCAGCAAGGCACTGGCCATGACCTGGACAGCCGGGGTCGAGGACGCCGCAGTGCCTGAAACAGCCGAGCAGTGAAGAGGGTCGAAGGCGCGCTGCAGGTTACCCGCGTACCTAGAGCTGGAGTTCGGCGGGAAGCCCAAGTTGAAGTAGTGAGGTTGTGGGCGTAGCTGTTGTTGGCTGCTCACGGGACCCATTGGCCCTAGAGCGGGCCCCGTTCCCGGCGGCGCCGGAGGTCCGAAGAAGGTGACTCGGTTGCCCCGACTGTCGAGCTGGAATTCACGAGGCCAGACTCTAATCGGGATAACGGTGGCAACTGCTCCGGCCCTGCCGACGCCAAGGCGGCTTGAGATGCGTAGTTCGCGGGGGATGTCGAGGCGGTCGTTCACCTCCAGGAGCAGCCGAAGTGGACCAAAGTTTTCCCCGGTCAGGTACTCAGGGTCAACTTCGGCCACCTCCGCAAACCCCCGGAAGCAGTCCTTGATTTTGTCCTCGTACCAATGTTCGTTGGGGAAGCCAACGACGAAGACAAACGCCAGCCAGACGGGCACACGGAAGAAGCGGTTGGGCGTGTCTTCCGGCTTGTAGAGATGCAGCATGGACCCTCCACAATGGATAGGTCCGAGCAGGTGGAGGGAGTTCCGAGCTTCGTGGGACTCACAGCGAAGCAACATGGCGCCCATGGAGGAAGGTAGAAGGTCCACCGGCAGCAGCGGTGCGACCGAGCGGAGGGCCTCACGGATGAAGGAGCTTACGTTTAGCATGGGCACCGGCGGCTCGATGAAGGCGAACAGCAGGCGCTCGGAGAGCTCAGGACGTCCCGGGGACACCCAAGCTTCGGCGTGGCGTGTGCGGCCCTCTTCCCAAGAATCGCCGGAGGCGTCAGAGCCGGAGTCCATTTCCCCGCTGGCGTACTCCTCCCCTGACGAGGCTTGAGGTTCGCTGACGATTTGGGTGCCCCGCTCCGAGGCGCCGCCGGAGTCAAGCGCGAGGGTGGACGACCGCTCGGGTCCCCCTGCGCACAACGGCAACAGCCTGGGCGAGCCAACGATGAACTTGTCGACGCAGGGTGGGACCTCTGTCGCGGCGTCAGGAACTGGTGCCGGCGTAGAGGAAGAAGATGGCCGCATGTTGTCGTGGTGGTAGGCAGCCGAGGCGCTGAGAGAGAGCTCGATCGGCGTGTCTGCCGTAGGTTGTAAGGCGAAGTCGGTCGGAGGCTCGTCTAGGGGCGCCGGGGGGGGGGGGGGGGCTGAGCGTGCTCGGGCAGAAGCTGGAACACGCAGCTTTCGGGCCGCGGCGCGGAGAAGCCCACGAAGCCTCATCGTGCAGCGGTCGCTTTTGTGGCCGGACGCGCGGCAGAGACGACAGCGGATGGGGTCGCGGCAGGCGTCCACCTTGTGATCAGAGGCGAGGCAGCGGTAGCAGCCCTTAGCAGGGTTTAGAGGAGGCGGAGGTTTGGTCGCCCTGGGTTGCGGTACAGCGGGGGAAAGCGCGGCCTCAAGGTAGCTGCGTGGCTGGTGGGCAGTGAAGGCGCTTCCCTTTGCCGCAGTAGATGCGACAGGACGTCGCGCGGCGCCCCTCGTACCCTGCACAGCCGAAGGGGTACAGACGGGTACACTCAAAAGATTTTGTGGTATGGTTCCCAGACGAATCCCCTGAAAATCCGATGGGCGAGAGGAGGTGGGCGAAATGAATGTCAACGCCGGGCCGTTGGCAGCCATTACAGTGTCAGGGCGAGCAGCCGTTTGAACGGGGCGATTTGAATTCGCGCAGAACGGGGGTAGACAGGACGCCGCTTTCATGGCCGAAGCCATGGAAGGGTGGAAAACCAGGCGCACGTCGGCGACACGCAGCTCGCCGACGACAACTAACGCGTCGGAGAACTTCTTGCTAGAGACCGTCACCACGAACACGGCATCGAGTAGACGCTGGACACAGAGGCGACTCGGACGAGGTGCAAGCATATGGCAGAGAGCATTCTTGATGAAGAAAACATTGAACCGGGGGTCAAGGGAAGGTGGAGTTACCCAGAGCTGCGCCGGGGCCGGCGAGGGGCACAGGAGGTTGGGGACGATGCAATCGTGAAGCTCGGAGAGGAGACGGTTCTGAAGCTCAAACCTGGAGGGCGCAGGCTGCACGATGACGCAACGCCGTTGAGGCACCCAGTCGGAGGCACCAAGGTCCGCCGAACCTGACGGCTCCAGCGGAAGGCGGCGAAAACCAGGGTGTTGGGGCTCAGGTTGAAGTGGAGGGGGTGGCGGGAGAGGCGGTGGTGGTGGAGTAGGCGGGGGCGGCGAAGAAGGCGGGGGCGGGGGCGTTGAGACGCCGGCCGCCTCGCCGTCGCCCGCGCAGGGGCTCTCGAGCTCACTCATGAGTCCTCCTATCTCCTCAGGATCATGGTGCCGTGTGATGCCGCCGTCATGGAGTACGTGATGTGTTGGCTCAAGACAGGCTGAGTACAAGAAATATACTTAAATGGAAGCATATACATCAATCCTTTGATTGTGTTCTTTGTGGCGATTCTTGTGAGGAAATAGTAGAACATCCATTTTTGCAATGTAGGTTTGCTAGATCTTGTTGAATTATATCGTGGTGCTTGTGCCAACTTCACTGGATCTCATCCAGACTTTGGAAAGTTTCAGATCACAGTTAAAGAGTCTCATTCTTCATGGAGATATTACTTTGATGTGTTGGAGCATCCGGACTGTCATTAATAATCTCATCTTTAGAGGAGAAGCTGCCTCTTTGGAGCGCTTCAAATTTCTATTCAAGGAGACCACTTAGTTATTCTTCACGCGAAGAAAAATTATCTCCCATTCATTTCCTTATGGCTAGAGCAGCTTGTGTATCTGTCTCATCTTCTTTGTATCTTAAATTTCTTCCTTAGCCTCTATGCATTTTTGTAACTTTGTTTTCTTTGCTTTAATATATGTCAGTAGGGATCGGCCTTCAATCCCTCTTGTTTTCTCTAAAAAATATAAAATAAATATGTTAGCAAATCACAAGCATGAGCTTCCATTTGTCATGGTGGAAGCAATATAATACAACAATTTTTAGGCAATCATCAGGGGAATGAACTATCCCCAAATCGGCAAATGGTAACCCAGAGTTACAAAGTAATGGAGGCAAGAAAAGAACACAAACACCACCAACACACAAACAGGGAGAAACAACCCCCTACAACAAACATATAGGGGAGAAAGACACCGAACCTACAAAGGTCAAGGCATAATACAGGAGTATCACAAGCGACAACACAGATGCAGACTGAAACACTGAACTACTTCATCAGTACAACAACGAGGCAACAGTCATGAACTGCAGTAGCGAATACTCTCATGTAGATGTAGTGGCCTGGCATCATCCTCTTGGGTTTGCTCCGGCTCCGGCCGGTGGCGACTGTCGACTGAGGATACCGGCGTGAGTGAGGAGAGCCCAGAGGTGCGTGAGAAACTCCCCACCTTGCGGTAGGCACTCCATGTGCGCCTTGGCGTTCTCTGACGGTGCAATGTAGAGGATGGTTTCTACCCAGAACTCGGCCACCACTCTCCATCGCAGGCAATCATCTTGTATGCTCGCAAGCTCAGCTCCAAGCTTGAGACCTTTGGTGAAGATGCTATTGCTACTGCCTTCATCTTGGTTGCTGATGACAGTGGCGGCGGCATTCCGCAATCCAGCTCTATCACGCTTCTTGGTTCCCAGTGCTTCTCTGGCTTGGTACATAGCTTGGTCGAACACAAATTTGGTATCTACAGAGTTCCCCGGAAGCAGCTGGGGAACATTAGACATCAGGTACGCACAGTAGCATGACAATTTGGTTGCCACCTCACGGTGCTGACGATAGCTGGAATTAGAAATCTGCCTGCTGTTTCCCTCGTCAGACACCATGATGCTGCAGTAGTCAGTTGCAATGTGCCAAATAAGCATGCTCTCAGTCTGAGTCTCATTCTGCAATGTCCAGGAGAAATTCCCAAGAACATGGTTGCGCTGCAACGACGTTTTCCCGTTAGTCAGGTAGCCACCATCGTCAGTACTGGATTTCAGTGTGGATCCAATATGGCTCTTGATTATTTCAGGTAACTTGACAAAATGCAGACCTTGGCTTGAAAACAGACTGACCACACATTGACCCAGGTAAGCAATGGCTTTGGAAAGGATGAACGTGGTCAGGCCACTACATTCGAAAGCAAATTGGTTGCTAGAGCTGAAGAATCTGGAGCCTTGTATGACAGAGTACTGGCCTAGTTTATTCTGCCAATACCCGAATAACGGTAGCCTCTGCCTACTGAAAAGAAACCCAAACAGCTTGCGAAATGATAGTGGGATATATCCATGGGGCCTTCCTTCGGTGATATGGCAGCAGGCGAGTGATACCATGGCCCAATCCGATCCCATGTACAGTACGAACTGCAGTGCTTCTACTGTAAGGAATATTGCGATGATTGCGACTGTGATGTTGACACTAGTCAGGCTAGGGCTGATGACAATGTCACCGTACCAGCACTGGGGAAAACCTTGGGCAAATGGTCTGTAGAGCATAAGTACTCCAATGGTGGATGCGCATACTATCTTCACTAGGACCATGAGAAAGAAGAACCCTTCCATCCCAAAGATCAATGCGTACTTGGTGTAGAAGAAGTCGTACAGGAATGCTAGCTCTACCTCGATCACCCTGAATGCCTTGATGTACTCGTCAGTGTTGCTCTCTGACAGCAGCCCTCGAAGCACGAAGTGGCGCGTCTCCGGAAGGCTTGCCTCCGCGCAATCCATCCCGAAGAAGCGGCGCATCAGCAGGTGAGACAGGGAATATGCAAGGCAGGCGCCTTTGATCCGGGACGTGCTGACGCCCCATGACCTGAACTTGTCTTCGTTCCTGCAGCACCAGTCCCCGATCTTCTCCACAGTGATGAGCCCTTCGTCGTCCTCTTCTGCCACCGCTTGCGCTTGGCATCTCATCATTCTGGAGACAGTGGAGGAGCTCCTATGGCCACTTGGTGCTGTAGTGCGGGATACCTTGTAGGCCGGCCAGCTGACCAAGTACTTCATGCTGACAGGATCCAAGTAGCCTCGGCCTGACGACGACGACGATGATGGTGATCTTGATCTGGATGCCGCTGCCGCTGCAGCGGCATGACGCTTCATGTAGTCGGCAACCATTTTGCTAGGGTAGGAGTAGTTGGCCCTCCAGCCAGCGATTGCTCCAAAGGTATGGGCAATGCAGACAGTGGTGAAGAGGAGCAAGACGGGGACGGCGATGGGGTGCCATAGCAGAAGCTTTATGCTGTCCAGGACGGGGGTCGCTGCGTGGGCGACGCTTATCTGCTGGTTGGGGTTGGGGTACACCAGCTGAAACAGTATTATGCAGAAGTACATGTCATACTGGAGAATGACGAACAGAGCTCGCTTCCACTGCTTGTTGTCGTCGAGGTCATGGGCGGTGATGGAGGTGGCGCCTCCGGCGATCATCAGGGACAGCGCCCACACGGGATACATGAGCACTTTGGCATGAGCGGACTGCATCAGGCCGAGGGTGTAGGTGATGAGAAGGGGAAGGAGGGTGTAGGCCACCCATAGCCCCCGGTGGACAAACGAGTTGTTGCTTCGTCGCCGGAGAGAACCGCACACTAGCTCGAAAAAGAGCAGCATGCCCGCAGCCGCCATGAAAACCTCCGCCTGAAAGATTGCGCGCCATGATCTGTAGACTGGTTGCGCTGGTGGGCATTCATCGGCGGCCAGCTTCTCTAGTAGTAGTATTTGCTCCATCCCATGCATGTATACCCCTACTATCCCTACTCCTGCATCTAGCTGGGTACTAGTTGCTTGTATTATATTGGCTAAGTAATTAATTACTTTTTGCTGTAGCTACCACCTAGGAGTACGTAGTATGTACTTTTGGGAAACTGCGGGTCTGAAGATTGTTAAGCTTTAGTTTGCATAACTGGTGGGTACGTTTTGTGTTGTATACATGTATTACTACATGCCTTTTGCCATGCTGTGTTGCTTCTTCAATACCAAAGCATGCAGAGATAAAAGCAGCTGAGACACTACGCGCGCTTCACTTTGATTTCGGTATAATTACGTCCTCTTTGTCAGGGCTTCTACAGGTTTTTTCATCTGTAGCAAAAAGTGATGCAGCCGAGATTGATCGTTAGATATTTAGGTAATTTTGTGAATTGATCATAAATGAGTTGGTTGGATTCCTTACGGTAGAATCTGTCCACCCGAGCTAATTAAAGTGCTCGTGTTTAGTACATGCGTTTCGCATTTTCTAGATTTTTTTAGGATTTAATGACGCTATATATGTGCTTTTCAGTATTAAGCGATGTCCCCGTCAACAGCAAGACACATGTGGTGACTTCATGAATCTCAAGATCTGTCAACTCAGTCCTTCGGAATTGCTTATAGGCCGGGTAGAGTTTACGGGTGAGTGTGCGTGCGTGTTAGGCTTCTATGTTGTACTGTGTAATTCTAAAAAAAGATATTTAGGAAATTTTAGACATAATTTAATCCACAAAACTAATAAAATATTTGTGACACCATATATGTGCCTGTGTATTCTACTCGCAGTAGCAAAAACTATGGCTAACAACTGAACATGGCCCTACATAGACTACCGGATTCCAGTCCTTTGCCGAGAGCTTAGAACGCTCGGCAAATGGGCAAACACACTCGGCAAACATTTTGCCGAGAGCAGCTCTCGCCAAAGAAACGCCGACAAACAAGCTACCGGCAAAGGATCGTTTGCCGAGAGCCGCTCTCGGGAAAATTGTTCCCGAGCACATGGAGTCCACCTCTCGGCAAACTATAGCTCTCGGCGAACGTTAGCGCTAGTAACGGCCAAAACGACCGTTAACGGTCAGTTCTGACAACTTTTCGAACTTCTTTGCCGAGAGCCCCGCTTGGTAAATAATTTTTGTAAAAAAAAGAAAAAGAATGGCAGTCGAGCTGGTTTGCAAAATTTATTTTATATTGAGGTTTGCCGAGAGCCCAGCTCGGCAAAGACTTTTTAAAAAAATGAAAGAAGGATTCCACCATTTTTTACAGGGCTTTGCCGAGAGCTCGCCTCTCGGCAAACAGTTAATTTGCCGAGAGCTTAGAGCTTGGCTCTCGGTAGACTGACTCTTTGCCGAGAGCTGGCCTCTCGGCTAAGGTCCAGGATTTGCATAGAGCCGTGCAGTTTCGGCTCTCGGCAAACGTTTAGCTCTCGGCAAAGGCTCCAGAGAGCTTTTTTTAATTCTGTTTTGATTCCAGCTATTATTCACAGATAAAACACATATTAACAATTAACAGATATAACACATCCAACTCAAATTGCAAAACCAACATGTCCATCACATATATTAACAAAGTGTATCACAATATCCATACCATGTCCATCACATTATCTCAAAATATCATAAAGTATCTCAAAGTTTCACAACATCCACAAGTTCACTGCTGCCATGCATCCCAATTTGCCCCTCCTGGAGGCAGCTGCTGCGACGGAGGCGCACGTGGTGGATACCCATACCCCGACCCACTCGACGGTGGCTGAAGCTGTAGAAGTGGTGGATTCGCTAACCCTCCGGACGGAGGCACCTCATTCGAACCCGCCGATTGAACCTGCACAAAGGAGAAGAAAAATTAGTACTTATACTAAGGCATAAAATTGTAATCTAGGCTTAGTAAAGTCAAAAATTTGTTATAAATTTGTAATCTAAGCCTAGACACATAAAAAATTCGGCAACACCTCCCCTATACCTGGGGTTTCCAAAACCTGCAAGAAAACTAACGGCACGATGGCCGTCCACCACATCTCAACGGCACGATGGTCGAGACACATATATATCAATGGCACGAAGGCATCCCATCACATATGAACAGCACGATGTCCGACGTGCACAATAAAGACGTTTTGTTAGAGAAGTTGAACTCACGTAAGGTGGCTGTGGGTAAGGTGGAGGAGCGAACAACTCTGGTGGCGCTAGACGACCCATCGTGAGGCCAAGGCTTGCCACGTACTGAGCCAAGGCGTCGAACCTCTGTGTCTGGAACTCTCGCTCCCTCCGTTGCGCTTCCTCCATCATAGCCTTATGCTCCTCTAGCGCTTGCACCTGGGCCTATAATTTTTTACCGCATTGTTACAAGCAATTTCGAGGAATGTAAAAACCAATGAACGATGAATAAAACAGAAATAACCTGTAGGGCAGCAACACGATGCGTCGAAGTGTCCACCCTTGGGCGTATGGGCACGCTATCGCTCCTGCTGCTTGCCCGAACCTGTGAGAGAGTGGGAGTGGTTTGCGGGTCAAGCGTGCTGTTGCCGATGAGGTACCGCCCACGCTTCTTGCCTCCTCCCACCCTCATGACGATGTCACCGTCAAGGTCCGCGGTGTGCGGATCGAACCCCTCCCCATGGACCGTCCTTGCTGCCTCGGTGTACTGACTGACAATCTCAGGGATGCTGGTGTTGGTGTACGACTCAGCTGGGTCATTGTCCGGGTTCCAATCAATGTTTGCGGTCGCCTTGTCCTTGTGGGACAGAACCCATGCCTTAAGCCGTCCACATGGCTGGTTTTGATGTGCAGCCGACTGCGAGAAAAACAGCAAGACAATTAATAATAGGAATGCAAGAATAAGCGTTTGAAATAATAAATGAAGCTACACCAAGTCACCTACCCATCTAGCCCCGTATTCATCGATGTTAAGGTTGCCCTGGTGGTGGGATACACCTTGCATCATCATACGCCGGTCTCGGAGGACAGTGTGGCTATTAGCCCACTGTTAACTCAGCCACTCGTCGACCATCTTCTCCCAAGCCAACGTTTTATTGGCGCACCAGCTAGGAGGCACCTGCACGACATCAAGTACATTGACAGATATAAGAAGTATTGAAGCCTACCAAATCTTAGAAGAAATCAATATTGATGTATATTTACCTTTAGGTACTGCTCTCGGGTCAGATGCATTAGTCTAGCATCTTGTTTCTTTACCTTCCAAAGCTCATAGATGGCACAGTAATCGATGATCGCCTGGAGCCGCACCTCGTAATGCATGTCTGTGATGCGCTTTCTACATGATTTGGCCAACACCTTGGGCGCCCTCGTCTCATAGCCCTCCTCTACTTTGAAGTAGTCCTGCATATATAAAATATGTATTAGTACACTAGTTCAAGAAAGCCTAGCGAATGCAATGTATTGAGCAAAGTAGTGCGAGGAAGACTTACATAAAACTCATGCATAATCCGCTCCGCCACGCTATCATACGTGTGGCCCGTCACGTCCGGAGCATCATCTGCAGCGAGGTAGTGCTCATACGTGGTGGCCGGCTCGTACTTCTCGTTGTAGTGAACCATGCATGGGAAGTGTTCCCTACAGAGAAGGCCCACGATGCCATTGGGCAACCTTTTGTGAGCACCTGGGACCACGACCTTCCAAGACCTGCATAAGTGATTATGAAAAAAAACTATTAGTTTCCATTGTAAGTCTATCATACGTAGTAGCAAAAAAATGTATAAGTTACATACTGTTGCCCAATGGGTCGAATGACCGGGCGTAGAGCAGCAGGGGGCCGATCAGGTAGGCTCGCCGGACCTCGTTGGTAGACACTTGAGGAGGTCTCAGAACCTCCTGCCTCATCCTCCTGCTCGTCCTCCTCGTCCGCCTCGTCCTCCCCCTGCCGAGCCTGCTCGTCCTCCTCGTCCGCCTCGTCCCCTCCCTGGTGAGCCTGCGCGTGCTCGTCCCCTCCCTGGTGAGCCTGCTCGTCCACCTGCTCCTCCAGCCTCTCCGAGGGGTCTGGCGGAGGCGGTGGTGCCCTAGACCTCCTCCTGACCCTCCTCCGCGTCCCCTGAGGCGGTGCCGACCCGCCAGCTGCCTGGGCTCCACTCCTCATGTTGTACAACTCGCTGAGCGACCGCAAAGCTCTGCGGCCCGGGCCCGACATCTTTGCACAATCACCTACAAGACATAAACAATAAGATCAGATTAGCAGGATCATAAATAAGATATTATAATAAAGAGATGCAAAATAAATAAAGCATAGTTACATGTATTAGAAATAATCATCCGCATCGGGATTAGCTGGATCATAGCTCTCATCATCACTATCAGCCATGTCAAGATGTTCAACACTTTCCAAAGGAGCAACGATGTCATCACTACCATTGCCACTACATAATTGTTCAAGTAACTCCAAGTCCTTCGCATTTTCCACCTCATCCCCATCGTCCACATCAACATCCATTTCATTGTCTACTTCCATTTCCATAGCTCCGGTTAAGTCAATCTCAAAAGTCCCTTGTAGGCCATCTTCTTGATAGAATTCTCCATCATATGTGTTTGGGTCAAAGTTGTAGTCTTCGTCATTTGGGGAAGGTGCTTTACCATGCGGCGATACCTTGTGCACAATATCCCGACCCTGAAGAAGAGGGTCCCTTTGGCACGCGTATGGGAGATAATACACTTGTGTGGCCTGTTGAGCCACAATATAGACATCCTTTCCGCCATAGACGGAATCCTGTCGAATTTCTATTAGCCCAAGGGAAGGACTTCGTCTTGTTTCTTGAGGATCAAACCAATGGCATTTGAATATGACAAGATTAAGAGGTTTGCGACCACGAAACCTTAGTTCGTATATTTCTTCAATTCTTCCATAAAACTCAGCCCCATCAAGGCCACCAGTAAAAACTCTGGAATTCGTGGTTTTTCAATTGGGTCGGCTCTGCTCGTGTCTTGTTGTGTGAAATCGGTATCCATTCACATCATAACAAGAAAATGATTTGACCCTATGTTCAAAGCCATTGGCAACCTGTCTCAACTCTAGATTCATAGTCAAATCAGTTTGACTCTGCAAGGTCAAGGAGGATAGATCGTTAAACTGGAATGCACAAGGAATTTGGAATGTCAAATTAAGTACGAGCTAAATTGCATAGTACCTTTTGTTTGAACCAAGAAATAAAATCAGAGGTTCCATTTCCCCCAGCCTGATGAAGAATGGTGTCACGTTCTTGCGGGGTAGGTTCCCTTGATAGATGCCAGTTCTCATTAATAGACTCCCTATAAAAAACAAGAAACAAGGAGGTTGGAAGGAGAACGTTGACGGCATATTTAATTAACAAGTGAAAGCCCTAGTTTGGTTTTGGATAATTGATGAAACCCTAGTACTAACCTCTATGCTAAGTATGTGTAGACTTAATGAGGTTGGTCCATGCCAAGTGATGGAGCAAGTGATGATCATGGTGATGATGGTGATGACCACAAGATGATCAAGTGCTCAACTTGGAAAAGAAGAAAGAGAAAAACAAAACCCTATGGAGTTCAAGGCAAAGGTATTGCTTAGGGTTTTGGTTTTGGTGATCAAGACACCATAGAGGGTGTGATCACATTTAGGATAGATAGCCGTACTATAAAGAGGGGAATGCTTTGGCTAAGCGGTTATCAAGTGCCACTAGGTGTCATTGTTCATGTGCTTGCATTTAGAACCTAGTAAGCTAACTTAACTCCTTCAAAGAAAATGATTGTGAAAATGCTAACACACGTGCACATGTTGGTTTACACGTTGTGGTGTTGGCACACTTTGAGAAGGAGGTGGAGTTTGAAGGTTAGAGAGAGGATGGGTTCCTCTCTCCCTCCCGCCGAGCTTGCGAGGCGGGATTCGGCGCTTTTGAGAAAATGAAGTGCATACTTTCTATTGCGCCGGTGGGAAAATTGGAGAAGTCGCGGGAGTGTTTCTCGCTGAGGAACACTCACCGGACGCTGGCTCAGAGGCACCGGACGCTGTGTCTGAGCGTCCGGTGTGCAGGCTGCCTGACTCGGTTAGGGTTAGGCACCGGACGATAGACACCGGACGCAGCTTGGAGCGTCCGGTGGTGTGCGTCCGGTGTGAGGATGTTTTGCAAACCTCTCTGCGCATGAGTCCGGTGAGCACCGGACGCTCAGGGTGCGTCCGGTGGCTTGCGTCCGGTGACCCTGCGAGTTTGCGGAGCTCTCTGCGCATGAGTCCGGTGTGCACCGGACCGTCCGGTGCTCACTTGCTCAGCGTCCGGTGCACTGCAGGTGACCGTTAGATTCTGACACGAGCGTGACACGTGGCTGACGTTGGAGCACCGGACGCTGGTGTTGAGCGTCCGGTGCCCCTTTAAGAGCGTCCGGTGACCCCGCAGTTTGCCCAGTGAAAGAGCCAACGGCTCTATTTGTTTGAGGGGCTATATATTCGTGTTTGGCTGGCTTGGGGCTAACTCTCTTGGCATTCTAGCATACTTGACATCCTTGTGAGACTAAGCAAACACCTCCCACTCATCTCCTTCATAGATTATACATCTTTGTGAGATTGGGAGTGATTCCAAGTGCATTTGCTTGAGTGATTGCATCTAGTGGCACTTGGGGATCGTTCTAGCTGCGGTTTTCTTGTTACTCTTGGTGGTTGCCGCCACCTAGACGGCTTGGAGCAGCGGAGGAGGATTGGCACGAGTTGGTGATTGTTTGTGGCCATCTCCCGGTGATTGTGAGGGGTCTTGTACCTTCCCCGGCGGAGAGCCGAAAGGTAACTCTAGTGGATTGCTCGTGTCATTGAGCTACCTCACTTGTGGGTAGGTTCTTGTGGTGTCCTAGTGAGGACGAGGTTCGTGCTACACCTCTTAGCCACCGAACCACCAAGTGTTGGTCGACACAACGGGGACGTAGCGTGCCGGCAAGCACGTGAACCTCGGGAGAAAAATTGTGTGTCTTCATTGTGATTGTTCATTGGATTTCTCCCGGTGATTGGACTTCATATTATTGATTGGTTCATCCCCCCTACGCGGCGGTATAAAGTTCAAACCATCTCTTTTACATTCCCGCAAACTAGAGTAGCTTACTTACTTGTATAGAAACTTTAGGTAGCTTTCTAGTGTAAGTAGTAACATAGCTCTTGTGTGCCTAGTGATTATATCAACTAGAATTGTTGGATAGGTGGCTTGCAAACACCCCATTAGAGCTAGAGCAAAAAGCTTCGCTTTGTTATTTACTAACCTCTTGCTCTAGTGGGTTTGTAGAATTTTTTAAATAGGCTATTCACCCCCCCTCTAGCCATATTAGGACCTTTCAAGTGGTATCAAAGCCGTGGTCACCGTTTGTGAAGGCTTAACAACCTCGGTGCTCAAATTATGGCTCAAATAGTGTTCAACCATGTTGGGGGCAAACCACCGTTCTTTGATGGCACAAGCTCTTTTGACTATTGGAAGAGAAAAATGAAGATGTACCTTGGATCAATCAATGATAGAGTGTGGGAAGTCACGGAGAATGATTTTGTGATCCTTGACCCCGCTAACCCCACCGACAATGAGAGAGCAAACAAGCAATGCAATACTATGGCTCTCAACACAATATACAATGGCATTGATTCAAAAGTATTTGAACAAGTCAAAGATCTTGAGAAGGCTAGTGAAGTATGGACAAGACTTGAAGAAACATATGAGGGAACTACAACGGTAAAAAGTGCCAAGTTGTACATGCTCAAGGACAAGCTTTCAAACTTCAAGATGAAGGATGATGAGTCTATACCGGAGATGTTCTATAGGCTCCAAGTCATCATCAATGATCTCAAGGGCCTTGGTGAGAAAGTAAAGGATGAGGACTTCATTCACAAGTTCTTGATGTGCTTGCCCAAGAGGTTCAAGACATTGAGAACAATCATCTTTAGAGGTGGATTGACCGGTGTATCTCCCAATGAGGTACTTGGAGATGTCATGACCGAAGATCAATATAACGATAATGATGATGATGAGGTCATAAAGAAGGATGATGATGACAAGAAGAAGAAGAGTGTAGCATTCAAAGCTAGTTCTTCATCCAAGAGCAAGAACAAGGGCAAGGCCAAGAAGGAAGAATCAAGTGATGAGGAGTGCTCTAATGATGATAGTGATGATGAAGCACTAGCACTCTTCGTCCGCAAGTTTGGCAAGATGATGAAGAAGAAGGGCTATCACACAAGAAAGAGAAGAGATTACTTCAAAAACAAGGAGCATGTGAGGCTATGCTACAAGTGCAAGAGCCCCGATCATATTGTGGCGGATTGTCCTTACAACAGTGACAATGATGAGCATGACAAGAAGAACAAGAAGGAAAAGAAAGAAAAGAAGGAGAAGAAGATGGTCTTCAAAAAGAAGAAGAAGGGTGGATCCTATGTTGTGACATGGGATAGTGATGCCTCTTCGGATGATGATTCAAGTGATGATGACAAAGCATCCAAGAAGAAGGCACTTGCTAGCATTGCTATCAACAACAAGCCATCACTCTTCGACACTCCTTCATGCTTCATGGCCAAGGGCCACAAGGTACAATATGATGAGAGTGAAAGTGAAAGTGAACATGAACATGATAGTGATAGTGATGATGAAAATGAATTCACTAATGAACAACTCATGGACATGTTAGAACAAGCCGATTCTCTCATTCAATCTAAAAACAAGAAGTGCAAAGAATTGGCCAAGAAGTTAAAAGCTCTTGAGCAATCCTTTGATGAGCTCAATGCTAATCATGAGAGGCTAGTGGAAGCCCATGAGAAGCTTGGCAAGGCTCACACCAAGCTTGAGAAAGCTCACTCCTTGTTGTTAGAAGAGAACAAGGAAAAGGTTGTTGTATCATGTGATGTGGGCACAACATGTGACTTAATTAAAGAATCACCCAACCCACCTATTGTTGTTGCCACTAACTCTTCATGTAGGCCTTCATCCACCACCATCAACTCTACCTCTACTTCTAGTGTTAGTGTCACTTGTGATACCTCACTAAAGGATGAGAATGAGACTCTCAAGAGAGAGGTGGATGAGCTCACTCACGCCCTAGGCAAAGCCTATGGTGGTGAGGCCCGCTTGCTAAAGTGCTTGGGTAGCCAAAGGTTTTCTCTCAACAAAGAGGGACTAGGCTATACCCCCAAGAAGGGCAAGAAAGCTTTTGCAACTCACAAGCCTAGCTTTGTGAAAAACAATGGTTGGTATTGCAACAAGTGCAAGCAAGTTGGGCACCTAGAGCTTAATTGCAACAAAATGAACAAGAACAAGAAAATTGCTAATGTACCTTACATTCCTTTTGATTCTTGTTATGTGCTTACCAAGGGTGAGAAGGGTGTGCATGCTAAGTTTGTTGGTACACCAATTGTGGGTCCAAAGAAGAAGGCCATTTGGGTACCAAAAAGCTTAGTCACTAACCTCCAAGGACCCAAGCAAGTATGGGTACCTAAGAAACATTGATTTGTTTTGTAGGTAAACTATAAAGCCGGAGGAAGGCATTGGGTGCTTGATAGTGGGTGCACACAACACATGACCGGTGATTCAAGAATGTTCAATTCAATCAATCCAAATGATGACAATGGTGTTGATAGTATCACATTTGGTGACAATGGCAAAGGCAAGGTCAAAGGGCTTGGTAAAATTGCTATATCCAATGACTTGAGCATTTCCAATGTGCTACTAGTAGAGAGCTTGAACTTCAATTTGCTATCCGTAGCTCAACTTTGTGATCTTGGTTTCAAATGCATATTTGGAGTTGATGATGTAGAGATCATAAGTGTAGATGGCTCAAACTTGATATTCAAAGGCTTTAGATATGAGAATCTATACTTGGTTGATTTCAATGCAAGTGAAGCTCAATTGTCAACATGCTTGCTCACTAAATCTAGCATGGGTTGGTTATGGCATAGAAGGCTTGGTCATGTTGGTATGAAACAATTGAACAAGTTAGTTAAGCATGATCTTGTTAGAGGCTTGAAAGATGTCACATTTGAGAAAGACAAGCTTTGTAGTGCATGTCAAGCCGGAAAGCAAGTTGGCAACACTCATCCAAAGAAGAGCATCATGAGCACATGCAAGGCATTTGAGTTGTTGCACATGGACTTATTTGGACCAACCACATACACAAGCATTGGTGGAAATAAATATGGATTTGTGATAGTGGATGATTTCACAAGATATACATGGGTATTCTTTCTTAGTGACAAAAGTGATGCTTTTGCAACCTTCAAATCATTTGTCAAGAGAGTACACAATGAGTTTGAAACAACCATCAAGAAAGTGAGAAGTGACAATGGAAGTGAATTCAAGAACACAAGAGTTGATGAGCTTTGTGATGAATTTGGCATTAGGCATCAATTCTCGGCCAAGTACACTCCACAATCAAATGGTCTTGTTGAGAGGAAGAATAGAACCTTGATTGACATGGCAAGATCAATGTTGAGTGAATACAATGTGAGTCATTCTTTTTGGGCCGAAGCAATCAACACGGCTTGCTACTATAGCAACCGACTCTATTGTCACCCAATGATGGAGAAGACACCATATGAGCTCTTGAATGGAAGAAAGCCCAACATTGCATACTTTCGGGTTTTTGGTTGCAAATGCTACATATTGAAGAAAGGCACTAGATTGAGTAAATTTGAGAAGAAATGTGATGAAGGATTCTTGCTTGGTTACTCAACTACTAGCAAAGCTTATAGAGTTTGGAATTTGGCTAGTGGTACTCTTGAGGAGGTGCATGATGTTGAGTTTGATGAAACAAATGGCTCTCAAGAGGAAGAAGAAAATCTAGATGATGTGAGAGGCACTCAATTGGCCGATGCAATGAAAAATATGGATATTGGTGATTTAAGGCCTAGAGAGGTGATTGATGAAGATGACAAAGATCAAGTGATTCCTACCTCTAATGTGCAAGCTTGTGGTTCACATGATCAAAATCAAGCTAGTACAAGTGGTACACAAGTGCAAGATCAACAAGCTAGTACATCATCTCATGATCAACCAAGTGCAAGCAATCAAGTGCAAATACTCCAACCAACAAATATTGCAAGAGATCATCCATTGGATCATATCATAGGTGACATTCAAAGAGGAGTGCAAACTAGATCAAGATTAGCATCATTTTGTGAGCATTTCTCCTTTGTGTCTCACATTGAGCCAAAGAAGATTGATGAAGCATTGAGAGATGTTGATTGGGTTAATGCTATGCATGAAGAGCTTAACAATTTCAAGAGAAATCAAGTATGGGAGTTAGTTGAGAGACCTAGTGATCATAATGTCATTGGTACTAGATGGGTCTTTCGCAACAAACAAGATCAAGATGGGATAGTTGTAAGGAACAAAGCAAGATTGGTAGCACAAGGTTACACTCAAGTTGAAGGTCTTGACTTTGGTGAAACATATGCCCCGGTTGCAAGATTGGAAGCAATTAGGATCTTGTTGGCCTATGCTTGTGCTCATAACATCAAGCTATACCAAATGGATGTCAAGAGTGCATTTCTCAATGGATATATCAATGAAGAAGTATATGTTGAGCAACCTCCCGGTTTTGAAGATGACAAGAAACCCAACCATGTTTACAAGCTAAGAAAGGCATTGTATGGTTTGAAGCAAGCACCTAGAGCATGGTATGAGAGATTGAGAGATTTCTTACTCTCTAAAGGTTTCAAGATGGGCAAGGTTGACACCACTCTCTTCACCAAGAAGATTGGCAAAGACTTGTTTGTGTTGCAAATATATGTTGATGATATCATATTTGGATCAACCAACCAAGAATTTTGTGAGGAGTTTGGAAACATGATGGCTAATGAGTTTGAGATGTCAATGATTGGAGAACTTAGTTACTTCCTTGGTCTTCAAATCAAGCAATTGAAAAATGGCACATTTGTGAGTCAAGGCAAGTACATAAAAGACATGCTCAAGAAGTTTGGTATGGATGATGCAAAATCAATTAGCACACCAATGGGAACAAATGGAAGCCTAGACAGTGATACAAGTGGAAATATGGTGGATCAAAAGTTGTATCGGTCCATGATTGGAAGCCTACTCTATGTGACCGCATCAAGACCGGATGTCATGTTTAGTGTATGCATGTGTGCAAGATTCCAAGCCTCACCAAGAGAAAGTCATTGGAAAGCAACAAAGAGAATATTGAGGTACTTGAAGCATACACAAAATGTTGGTTTGTGGTATCCCAAAGGTGCAAAGTTTGAACTTGTTGGATATTCCGATTCGGACTATGCGGGATGCAAAGTTGAAAGAAGAAGCACATCGGGCACATGTCAACTATTGGGAAGATCACTTGTCTCATGGTCATCCAAGAAGCAAAATAGTGTTGCACTATCAACCGCCGAAGCGGAGTACATTGCGGCCGGTAGTTGTTGTGCACAAATTCTATGGATGAAGGCAACATTGAAGGATTTTGGAATCAACTTCAAACAAGTGCCATTGCTATGTGACAATGAAAGTGCCGTGAAGCTCACCAACAATCCGGTTCAACACTCAAGAACAAAGCACATAGATGTCCGCCATCACTTCATAAGAGATCATCAACAAAAAGGGGACATTTGCATTGAGAGTATAGGCACCGATGATCAACTTGCCGACATATTCACCAAGCCACTTGATGAGAAGAGGTTTTGCAAGCTAAGGAATGAATTGAACATACTTGACTTCTCAAATATGTGTTGATGCACCCCCACTTTATGACTTGCCTCTCCTTCGAGCAAAGCAAGGTGAAATTGTTTGACATGTCATCCATCTTTGCTAAGGACTTGTTTAGTGCATCTAGTCATTCCTTACATGTCTTAGGCTCATTCATGAAAATCAAATGAATTTGATGCTTGTATGGTACCACTATTGCTTTTATGCTTGACTTGATCTAGTGGTAGCATATGACATGTTTGTTGGCTTGCAATCCTAGAGTTTGATCTAGAATATGAGCTATAAGTGTTTAACTCAACATGGTACAAGATAACCCTTATTTGGAGGTGTGAAGAAGCTTGTCCTTGGATCAAACCGAGTTAAATATCTTAGGCAAGTAATCTAGATTGGACCAATTTGGTAAAATGATCTCACTTCACATGGTTTCACACTAACCTTTCTAAAATTTGAGCTCACCTTTTGTGGTCTTTGATGACAAAGGGGGAGAGAATTTCCCAAAGATTAAAAGAAGGGGATCAAATAAAAGAAGGTACCATGATAAAAGAAGGGGATCAATTAAGATGATAAAAGAAGAGGATCAATTAAAATTTTTTGAAGCACACAAGTAGGGGGAGCAAGCTCATAAACTTGTATGTTGCATTTGTATGTGCATCACATATGGTTGCTTGCATTTGCATTTAGCTTTAGAAGCTTTCTCTCTGATACCTTGCTTGTGTGGTGTATGCTAGTTATAGGTTTGCTTGATAAAATGAAGAACTAGCATACATAGGTAGTGTAACTAGACCTTTATTTGCTTCACAAGTAGTATTAGAACCTTGTTTATAATGTTGATCTCACGGGGTGTTCTAGTTTCGTGAATGTCTAGTTACTAATGGTGCTAAGGATGGTGTAAATTGGCAACTCCGATTGGTATCACGCTTCAAAGGTCCATTCTCTACACCTTAGCATCATTTGGTAGAAATTGACTCCTATTTTTCCTATTCAAGCATATGTGCAAGCTTTCAAATCCAAACTCTTAGCACATATGTAGGGGGAGCAATTGCTACCAATTTGGGTTTATGAAACTTGTCCATAACCTTTGCACATGGTAAAATGCTTGGGCAAGCAACATGAATCCAAGAAAATTTTTATTGAAAATCTTTGTAAAAAGGGTTGTCATCAATTACCAAAAAGGGGGAGATTGAAAGCCCTAGTTTGGTTTTGGATAATTGATGAAACCCTAGTACTAACCTCTATGCTAAATATGTGTAGACTTAATGAGGTTGGTCCATGCCAAGTGATGGAGCAAGTGATGATCTTGGTGATGATGGTGATGACCACAAGATGATCAAGTGCTCAACTTGGAAAAGAAGAAAGAGAAAAACAAAACCCTATGGAGTTCAAGGCAAAGGTATTGCTTAGGGTTTTGGTTTTGGTGATCAAGACACCATAGAGGGTGTGATCACATTTAGGATAGATAGCCGTACTATAAAGAGGGGAATGCTTTGGCTAAGCGGTTATCAAGTGCCACTAGGTGTCATTGTTCATGTGCTTGCATTTAGAACCTAGTAAGCTAACTTAACTCCTTCAAAGAAAATGATTGTGAAAATGCTAACACACGTGCACATGTTGGTTTACACGTTGTGGTGTTGGCACACTTTGAGAAGGAGGTGGAGTTTGAAGGTTAGAGAGAGGATGGGTTCCTCTCTCCCTCCCGCCGAGCTTGCGAGGCGGGATTCGGCGCTTTTGAGAAAATGAAGTGCATACTTTCTATTGCGCCGGTGGGAAAATTGGAGAAGTCGCGGGAGTGTTTCTCGCTGAGGAACACTCACCGGACGCTGGCTCAGAGGCACCGGACGCTGTGTCTGAGCGTCCGGTGTGCAGGCTGCCTGACTCGGTTAGGGTTAGGCACCGGACGATAGACACCGGACGCAGCTTGGAGCGTCCGGTGGTGTGCGTCCGGTGTGAGGATGTTTTGCAAACCTCTCTGCGCATGAGTCCGGTGAGCACCGGACGCTCAGGGTGCGTCCGGTGGCTTGCGTCCGGTGACCCTGCGAGTTTGCGGAGCTCTCTGCGCATGAGTCCGGTGTGCACCGGACCGTCCGGTGCTCACTTGCTCAGCGTCCGGTGCACTGCAGGTGACCGTTAGATTCTGACACGAGCGTGACACGTGGCTGACGTTGGAGCACCGGACGCTGGTGTTGAGCGTCCGGTGCCCCTTTAAGAGCGTCCGGTGACCCCGCAGTTTGCCCAGTGAAAGAGCCAACGGCTCTATTTGTTTGAGGGGCTATATATTCGTGTTTGGCTGGCTTGGGGCTAACTCTCTTGGCATTCTAGCATACTTGACATCCTTGTGAGACTAAGCAAACACCTCCCACTCATCTCCTTCATAGATTATACATCTTTGTGAGATTGGGAGTGATTCCAAGTGCATTTGCTTGAGTGATTGCATCTAGTGGCACTTGGGGATCGTTCTAGCTGCGGTTTTCTTGTTACTCTTGGTGGTTGCCGCCACCTAGACGGCTTGGAGCAGCGGAGGAGGATTGGCACGAGTTGGTGATTGTTTGTGGCCATCTCCCGGTGATTGTGAGGGGTCTTGTACCTTCCCCGGCGGAGAGCCGAAAGGTAACTCTAGTGGATTGCTCGTGTCATTGAGCTACCTCACTTGTGGGTAGGTTCTTGTGGTGTCCTAGTGAGGACGAGGTTCGTGCTACACCTCTTAGCCACCGAACCACCAAGTGTTGGTCGACACAACGGGGACGTAGCGTGCCGGCAAGCACGTGAACCTCGGGAGAAAAATTGTGTGTCTTCATTGTGATTGTTCATTGGATTTCTCCCGGTGATTGGACTTCATATTATTGATTGGTTCATCCCCCCTACGCGGCGGTATAAAGTTCAAACCATCTCTTTTACATTCCCGCAAACTAGAGTAGCTTACTTACTTGTATAGAAACTTTAGGTAGCTTTCTAGTGTAAGTAGTAACATAGCTCTTGTGTGCCTAGTGATTATATCAACTAGAATTGTTGGATAGGTGGCTTGCAAACACCCCATTAGAGCTAGAGCAAAAAGCTTCGCTTTGTTATTTACTAACCTCTTGCTCTAGTGGGTTTGTAGAATTTTTTAAATAGGCTATTCACCCCCCCTCTAGCCATATTAGGACCTTTCAACAAGTTCGTGCAAGAAGCCACTTACTGCATGTATGGCTCCATTTCGTTAAGATTGGTCAAGACATATATCATGATTGTGCACCACTCTTCATTTTTCAACAACAATGAGGTCCCATAACTTGCACTTCCGAATTGCCCTTGGAAAAGATTGAGTTTTGATTCATTTTCACCAGCATTGTAACGAGGGGGTCTATTATGCACGCTAGGAAGCTTGTCACCATAGTATGCTTGTGTGAAGTTAGTAACCTCCTCTAGAACGAATGCCTCTGCTATGGAAGCCTCAATTTTGCATTTGTTTCTGCATTTCTTCCGAAGAACCTTTAGACATCTCTCGATTGGATAGCACCAACGGGCCCACACGGGCCCCCACATTCGTGCCTCATACGGGAGGTGCAAAATCAAATGCTGCATGGCATTAAAGAAGCTGGGTGGAAAGATCTTCTCTAACTTACAGAGCAACACATGTGCCATTTTTTCCAATTCTGCAGTCACGCTACGAGATAACTCCTTGGCACAAAGCTAGCGGAAGAAATAGCTCAACTCGGATAGCGTCTTCCACAAATGCTCAGGGACATAGCCTCGAAGCATCGCCGGAAGAAGACACTCAATCCATATGTGATAGTCATGACTCTTCAGGCCGTTGATCCGCAAAGTAGATAAGTTGACTCCCCTCCTCAAATTTGCTGCATAACCATCGGGGAACATTATTCTTTTGGTCCATTCAAATACTTCTCTCTTTTCTTCCTGTTTCAATCTGTAATCGGCCTTAGGCCTTGTCCATTTTTTGCCGCTTCTAGGTTGCATGTGTAGCTTCGGTCTATCACATATCGTTGCCAGGTCCACTCTCACCTTTACATTGTCCTTTGTCTTATCAGGAATGTCCATGACCGTTGCCCAAAGCGCCTCGGCAACATTCTTCTCGGTGTGCATTACATCAATGTTGTGTGGAAGAAGAAGGTCCTTATAATAGGGGAGCATCATCAATGGCGACTTATGAGTCCACATATGCTCCACACCATATCCCACGAACTTACCATCTTTTGCATTGATCTGGAGAGCATTTATCTCATCATAAACCTCGGCACCGGTCATCATCTCTGGTGCGGGGTCTGTAACCATGACACCTTTAGTAAAGTTCTTGATGTCTCGTCTGAATGGATGGTTGGGCGGGAGAAATTGTCGATGTTTGTCGAACGCGGAGTATTTGCCACCCTTTTGAAGCCAATTGAACTGCGTAGCTGTCTTGCACAGGGGGCATGGAAACTTCCCATGAACACACCAAGCGCTGAATATCCCATATGCCAGAAAGTCATGCATGGAGTATTGATACCAAACATGCATGTTGAAGTTTGTCTTTGTAGCTCGATCGTATGTCCATACACCATGGTCCCAAGCATGGACAAGTTCATCGAACAAAGGCTCCATGAACACACCCATGTTATTCCCCGAGTGTTCTGGAATTATCAATGATAAGAACACATTCTGTCGTTGGAAGGAGACCCCAGGGGGGAGATTAAGGGGGATAACAAACACAGGCCAACAAGTATATGGGACAGCGGCCATTCCATAAGGATTGAACCCATCTGTTGCCAGTGCAACACGCACATTACGTGCCTCTGTAGCTTTGTCACGATGAATGTTATCAAAGTGATGCCATGCTTCACCATCAGATGGATGCACCATCTTGTCAGTATTGTATCTTTTCCCATTTTTGTGCCATGTCATCTGTTTCGCGGACTCCTCGGTCATGAATAGTCGTTGGATCCTCGGTATAAATGGAAGGTACCGTAGGATTTTTGCGGGATACGAACTCTGCCTCTTCTCACCCTCACCAGAGTCTACCTCCAGATACCTAGAGGATTTACACTTTGGACAATACTGTGCATCTTTGTGTGCTTTTCTAAAGAGGACGTAGCCCTTCGGACAAGCATGTATCTGCTCATACGGCATCTTAAGTGCACGAAGAACCTTCTGTGATTCGTACATGTTCTGTGGCAAAAGGTGACCGGCCGGAAGGATGGAGCCAATAACTGTCAACATTTCATCAAAGTTCTCTCGACTGAGGTTGAACTGGGACTTTAAGGCCATTAAGCGAGAAATGCCATCAAGCTTTGAAACTTGTGTGTGGCCATGAAGGGGTTTCCCTGCCGCAGACAACATGTTGTAATACGCCTTTGCGCTTTCTTCTGGCTCCTCCTCCCCCTCTCCCTCTCGACGTCCTTCAGCGAAGTGTGCTGCGTGATAGTCATCTAACCAAGCTGCTACCCCGGCATTAGCATCAGCATTATAATGCTCGACATGTGGTCTCACCACCTCCTCTCTCTCACGATCGGCTTCACCGTGGTGGGTCCACTGGGTATAGTTTTTCATAAATCCATTCCTAGCCAGATGTGAAGTCATCCCCTCCTTTGTTTGCCTTTTTCTGTTCTTACAATTGCTGCATGGACAAAAAACAGCACGCGCTCCTGGAGCCTGGTCAAATGCTTGCTTGATGAAAAGCCTCGGTCATGTCGACCCATTCTCTGGTAATCTCACGAGAGCTCCGGCGGCCCGAGTACATCCACTCACGGTCATCCATCCTCTAACATATATATGCCCAAGTAATAAATATAACTATGGACTTGCATCTACACGTCGTTCCTACCATCTAATAGGTAAGGATAGATCCTAATCCCACCCGAGGATGTGTAGATGATGTTAGTTTCCATGGTCTGCTCCGATCTGAGTCAGAATTTTGGTAGGACCTCCTCGCTGTTCTCCAAATACACGTCCCGACACGGAGATTGTGTATCCGAAGAACAACATGGAGGTACTATCGAAACTCTGTCTCAGATCAGAGCAGACCATGGAAACTAACATCATCTACACATCCTCGGGCTGTCCAAAAAAACATGGACAATTCGAAACAGATACGGTTATTGATATGCAAAGATCTGCATATTTCTAACCGTATCTATTTCGAACGGGAGATGCCTAACTAAGTTACGTGGAGATAGATGACCAAGACAAATAAAGAGTGGTTATACCTTACGTGGCGGTGACGTTAGGCTAGCGGGGCCGTGGCATCTCGGTGCAGAGGCGAGGCGAAACGGTGTGGGCAGATCTGCAACAGCGAGGAAGGCGAGGTACTCTGGCTAGCCTCGAAACAAACTATTCTCTGAAAATCAAAAAGATACACGATCATCAATTCAAAATTTCGGCAGCACCTCCCCTGCAGGGTGAGGTTTTCCAAACCTACAAAAACAAACGGCTCGATGGCCGGCAACCACAGATATCACACAAACACAAGCGAACAATTAAATTTACCCTAAATTTACCTCACTGAACCCTAAATTTACCTCACAAGCGATTTAAACATGAGCACATCATAGCTGAACTGTTTTAAACATGAGCACATTTAAGTAACAGTAAAACATAGTATTCGGATCTAATGTTAAACTAACAATGACCCTCAGAAAGAACAGAGAAAAAATACTACTACAACTAAGCATAATTCAGCTATGCCGAGAAAAAATACAATGACCCCCAGAGAAGGGACTCACGAGGAGCGGTGGCCGAGATCCAAAGCCCCAGTGGAGGCAGAGCCGAGCCGGGCCGCGAGAAGAAGGACGTCCGCGGGCGGTGTCGGCAGGAACCACGCCCGGGGGTAGGGGCGCGAGGAGATCGAGAGGGAGCAGCGCACGACGGCGAGCAGCGCGTGGGCAACGGCGGCGCGCGCGGCGGCGCAAGCGAGGCCGAGCGCAAGGCGGCGCGCGTGCGCGGGGGTAGGGGTAGGGGTGCGAGCTCGCGGGGGCGGGGGCGCACCGGCAGCGAGCGGGGGCAGGGGCGCACCGGCAGCGAGCGGCGCGCCGGCGGCGAGCGGGCGGCGGTGGCGGTTAGAACAAGCTGGGCGGCGAGCAGGCTGCGGTGGCGGTGAAGAATGAAGCCGGGCGCGTGCAGGGAGTCAGGCTGGGCTGAGTGCCTAAGTATCCTGATCTATTTGCCGAGAGCCAACAGCCTTTGCCGAGCGCAGTGCTCGGCAAACGACCTTTTTGCCGAGAGCCACTTGGATAGGGCTCTCGGCAAAGTTTGCCTGTTGACCACTTCTCCAAATATTATTTTTTTTAAATTTTGCTTTGTTTGAAAAACTACACTACAAAGTAATTTATAAAAAGTCTTTGCCGAGAGCCACTCTCGGCAAAGCACGATGTTTTAAAAAATATTAATTTCCTATTGTTTATCTAACTGAGATAAAAAATAAAATACACTCTTTGCCGAGAGCTTGTTCAGGAGGCTCTCGGCAAAGGGTATTCCTGAAAAAAAAAAGAAATCTGCGCCGAGAGCTGACCGAATAGCTCTCGGTAAAAAAGTCTTTGCCGAGAGCTTTCAAGAAGCACTCGGCAAAGAATATACTGAAAAATAATTTATAAATAGCAAACGGTGTCAAAAAATACAAAATTTTACCCTGTTAGAGTTTATGCTCTCTAATGATTATAGAAAAAGTTTGGAACTCCAAAACTAATTAGTATGTAACAGTGTTTGTAATTTGTAATGGATACTCACTAGCTCTTAGAAATTCTATGTCCTCTTCTACCTCTTTGCTAGAATTAAGAGAACTGAAATCTCTATTCTTGTATGTGCCAAAAGAAGAAAAGAAAAAGGGACACGATGTGGGTTATCTCATTTTCAGTTCAGACTATATTTTATGTACAGGGAAGATAGAGGCGCCTCACGCTGCTCGGGACGGCCATCGCAGCTTGCGCGGGTGCCAAGGACCGATGAAGGCGAGGGCTACAAGGATGGAAGGGGCGCACTCGGTCAGAGTTGGACGAGGCGAAGCACAGCCACGTTCGCTATAGTGTGGTGTACGGTCGGCCGACCGGCTTTATAGAGCACCGCAAGGCAAAGGTTCCCAGAGTGGGTAGGGGTGCTGCAATTGGTGTCGGACTTGGATGAAGCTTTTTGTCTCACTATTCATCCAAGAGTTCATCCAAGAGATATATAAAAAGGAGGCGAGGAGGGGAGGAGACCGGAGCCAAAGACGAGTGCAGTCGTGGACCCGTAGCATTGGAGAGAGAAAAAGATAATTACAATATTTTTAATTGGAGAGAGTATATACTATACAACACCCACTGTTCAAATTTGCAACTAATTAATTATATAGCAAATAATTACAAAAATAAACAAAAAATTAATATTGAACAACACGTAGTATGTGTAGAGAGAAAAAACTTTGGAGCAAATGAAAGAAAAAATAAATAAATTTAATTGGAGAGAGTAATTAGGGAAAAGAGAAACATGAAATATGGATAGCCTCTTTGCCGAGAGGGGCGCTCGGCAAAGAGTTTTGCCGAGAGCCTTAACGGCGGGGCTCTCGGCAAAGATCTCACGTCGTGAAACTGGGTAACGACAGCAGCTCTTTACCGATAAATGCCTTTTGCCGAGAGCTCAGCTCACGGCAAAGACCCAGTTTGCCGTGAGCCTTTCTTTGCCGAGAGGCCCTCTCGCCGAAATGACTCTGTTCGCCGAGCGTTTTTGTTTGCCGAGATTCTGGCTCACGGCAAGTTGTTCCTTTGCCGTGAGCCATCCTTTGCCGAGCGTTGCTCTCGGCAAACGTCTTGGTTGCCGAGCTCCCGTGTTTTCGCTCTCGGCAAACTCAGTGGCTCTCGGCAAAGGTTGGTTTTCCGGTGGTGATATCATAATAACCCTGGGGCAGGACCTACGCCTGGGGTACTAGCGGTGCCTTGCTCGCTATGAGGGCACTCACAATGCAGACTCTAACATGGAGTCTAAAGTTATTTATTACCTCGAACAATGTGGACTTGGAGTCTAAATAAGACTTGGAGTCTTATTTTTTCTACCTTTTTCTTCAATTAATATGCTGCCACATCAGCAAAATACCATAAATAATATGTAATTAATTGTCTTGGACTCTGTGATAGAGTCTTGCATTGGGAGTGCCCTGAGTCGGCATAGGGAGTTGCTTACAGCAGTAGACCACATGTGAAGTAGAAAGATGTTTGTAGTGGTGTCCTATAAACATTCAGCAAGAAGTAGACACATTAATTGTTCGCTTGTGTGTCGTTGGGAAGATGGAGTAGGTGCAGTTCAGATTTCGTGGAACAGAAGCGAGTGGTTGCGCAAGATCCATGTGCACACACTAGCCCATTGGGTTTTAGAGTTTATTTAATTTAATTGAATTAAAAACAGAACAATGGACTATATCTTGACTTGATAATTTTTTGTATGAATAATAAGTTTACCGAAGTCCTTTAATGTTAGTAGGCTGTCAAAAGCAATCATTCTTATAGGATCGGAGCATATAAGTCAAACCCTAGAGTCTTTCATGGGCAAATTTCATAGATTGTGACTAGCAGTCGAACTTATATAGGTGTGTTTCCCATAAGATGTTCTGTAGGATAACATCTCTACTTTAATAAGATATTCAGATCACATAAAGGTATAAACCAATCTGCCATACGAAATAGGAATGAAATGATCTTAGATGACATGGACCTTGTCAAGGGTTTTTCCTCCTGGGTCAACGACTAGCTTGTTTCACCATCCTACTTTACGGGATCTTCGATCACTAGGACAGGTTGCCCCTATGGTAGAATTCGTCTCAAGCCCATCTCACTTGATGCACCATCTATGACATTACATGACAGCCCCTTTGTGAATTGGTTTACAAGATATTTAGACGTATGGACATAGTCTAACTCTATCACTCAAGAGTTCCTCAATTTGTTGACATAATTCAACCGTCTCTTTACATGTTTAGTTGACTCCATGTTATCCTTTGAACTATTTTATTTGACTATCACTGTTTGATTATCACAGTTCACAAAAATAGACGGTATAGGTTTTTCAATCACTGATAAATTCATAAGAGTTCACAAAGCCATTAAGCCTCAATATAGATGGTATCTAATCACGTGAGTTATGATTCCAATTATACACCATTCCTTCTTGATCCTTTGCTACAAACTCATCTGGCTTATCCATATCGACTTCCTCCTCTAGCTCCCAATTTAGGAAGGCTATCTTAACATCCATCTGATGAATGAGAATACCATGTGAGGTTGTCAGGAAAAGTAACACTCAAATTATGGTCAATCAAGCAATAGCTAATAGGTGAAATAGTATCAAGAAGTATTTGCATCCTTTCTAGGTATAATTCTTGGCCACAAGCTTTCCCTTGTACTTTTCAAAAGTACCATTAGTCCTAAGCTTATTCAGTGTTAGTTCTAAACCCTCTATCACTGTTAATTCTAAACCCTCTATCACTCTGGTTTTGGCAACCGACATTGAATTTGATGATGACATGGTCATCACTAACAGTAGGTTATTAATGTCGGTTGGTAACATGACCCAGTGGTGATGACGATTTCCATAAATCCAAAAAGTTGGCCAAAAATAGCAAAAAATGGTTTTAATTCTGAGAAGCCTCCTGGAAGTGCATCTAGCCCTATAGTGGGTTTTGAATGATTGAATGACAATGTGATTAAAGGTCTAACCTATTTGCAAAGTGTTGCACAGGAAATTGATTATCTCACAGATACTTGAATAGATTGCATAAAGCCAAAATGATGCGTTGTTGTATAAGAACTCAAACACTAGACAACAATGCAAATCTAATTCATGCAAGGCTTATTCATTGTGGGATTTCTATTATTTGTGAAAAATAAAGTATGTTGAAGAATTGATTAATGAGACATGAAGGATTCATATGGAGTGATCTTTGTAGTTGAAGCTTGCTACATTGAAATGAAAAGGCAATTGTACAAATAAGCTTGATGAATGATCCGATACAAGGTGTGACTTGATGGCTTGAGATGGTGAAGATAGCAAGGAACGACTTCGAGGTACTAGGCAAGTATGAAGGGCAAGCGATGGCTTAGCGGCTGAGGAACTTAGCTAGGGTGAAGAAGAAAGTACTTACATTTAGTTGAGGTATCAATCATGCTATGATGATCTCATTGAAGTGAAGGATCAAATATTTATTGGATAAATTGTTAGAAGTGACTTAATGCATTTGAAGTTAATTCGCATATTTTGAATGGAATCAAGTCACATACTTAGGATGGCTATGCTCAAGGAGAGAATCAAAGTTGACATGTTGGTATCCTCACTTGATGAAGATTGAGAGCTACAACATTTGGATTTGAAGGAAATTAACACAAGCAGTTCAAACTTGTTTTTCATTTGATCTTGAGTTAATTAATAGGTTTGTTGTACTATTAAGAGGGATGCATTATATTGATAGATGATTATTCATAAGTGCTCAAGGCAACCTTGTGAGGTTTTAGTGAGAGAGAGTCAAGAGCTAACACTCCCTGCTATGGCTGAGCATACTGGACATGTCAGGTATGCATCAGGTATGGGGTTGGTCACATCAACCCTTCTATGCTCTCAAGTTTGGTTAGTTGGAAGTTCCAACATGGCTCAGGAGTTCTAGTTGTCGGAAGTCACGGTGAGAATTGGAAGTTTTGACGCCTCACGTGCGCTCTTAACTAACTAACTAACTAACTAACTAACTAACTAACTAACTAACTAACTAACTAACTAACTAACTAACTAACCCTTGGCATTGTGCTGGTCATACCGAACATGTCTGGTATTCATACCAGACCAACGTCTAGAAAATGGCTAGTTTTTCAAGGGGTTACTAACTAACTAACCCTTGGCATTGCGCTGGTTCTCATACACGTTTTTGGGCCATGAGAATAATCTCCAAACCTCTCTTAGTGAGTGTTTGATCCAATTTGCAAAATCCAAATTGTGGGCTGAGAGAAATTAAAAAATTGAGAGCAAGCCACCCTTGAGCACTTGTGCATATTGTTGATCTCGTGATTTGCATTTGTTACTCTTGGACTCTTCAATCCTTGTGGTATGCCTCAAAAAGTTTGTAAGGGTCGATTCCACTGCCGCAAGGGAAAGGATCAACTAGTGGAAGAAGGAAAATAAAAGGAGTCAGAAAAGACTTCGACTAGAGTTGACTTTTGTGGGTCCTTTGGAGCTGATCTTTGTTGGGTCGCTCGCAGTCCCCTCAACGGAGAGTAGGACTCGGCGGAGTTCGAACTTCAGTAAAACAATATCATGTCTCAATTCTCTCTCGTTTGATATTTGTGATCCTCTTGTGTTGTGCTAGTGTGCAGGTGTATTTTGTGAGATAGAACTCTTAGTATGTTCCTGCAACTTGGAGTAAAAGATTGCAATAAAAAAACTGCAAGCTTGGAGCTCGGTATTAGGGGCTGAGCTGATTTTTCTTGTTCTTCACTATAATCTTTGGTGTTGCAGGGTTGAGGCTCCTAGATTCACTTAGTACTTGTTATATACTCTATGGTTAACTTGTGAGGGGTTTATTTACTCTGTTGTAGAGCTCTCACTCTAATCGTTTCCATATTTAAAGGTGTTATTTTTCAAAAATGCCTATTCACACCCGTCTAGGCAGCATCCTAGGTCCTTTCACCCCCAGTAGCCACGCAATTTTTCACGCACTTTGTGGTGGTGGGATAGCTCCTATAACCACTCCACTCCAAAATCACTTGTTTCTATATGGCATATTCATTCCTCTAGTATTATATTCCTTTTCATGATTTTAAAATGAATATGTGGGACCCTAAACAAGTTTAAATGAAAAGGTCATCAACTACAAAGTTGTAGTTCTCATCGGGATCTACATCTTTGGTTTTGGTTGTTTCACCGTCCAAGGTCATTTGATAAATTTGAATTCAAATTGTGAGAATTTGAGCCATACTAGGACCACAAATAATTTTAAATGAGAAGTCATCAACTACAAAGTTGTAGTTCTCATCGAAATCTTAAACTTTGGTTATGATAGATTTTCCATCCAAATTTTTTTGAAAATTTTGAATTTCAAAATATTAGGACTTCAAATACAAATTCTAGACCATAAATAATTTTTAATAAAAGGGTTGTTAACTACAAAGTCGAGATCTACAACTTTACTTCTGGTCATTTTTCTATCTGAGATTGTTTGTGCAATTTGAAACTGTGAAATTAAATGCTTAAGGGTAAACGGAAATTAAATGCCTGACCGTTTAAATGATAAAAAAACAGAGGACGCTAGATAAAAATTGACTTATTACTATTACTTGTTCTATATATTACTTCCTTCTTCTCAGTAAGAACTTTAATACCAAATCTAGTCTAAGTTTAAATTAAAGTTATACAGAAATAACACGAACATTTATGATTTCATATAGATATAACATGAAAATATATTGTTAACCTTTTGGGAATGGAATACAAGCATTAATTGTCATTATGTTGCTTCTTCAGCACCAAAGCAGAGATAAAGCAACTGAGACGCTACCCGCTTGACTTTTCGTTATGGACCAGACACACTTTGATTTCGGTATAATCATCATGTTTGCTCCCATGGGCCAGGCCGAGTAATTTTATTTTTTTAATAGTATACATATGGACTGCACATTATTGTCAATAAATAAAAGTATATATAGATCTACGCATTGTTCGTAGATGAGCTAATTGACCGGTAATTACTACCGGAGTACGGAGTACATTGCAACGTCTATATATAAAAAGCTTTGCATTCAGGGGCCACCATCTTTGGATCCACGCTAGATAAAAACTGACTATCTATACGAAATAAAAAATGGCTTATCAATATTTGTTATATAGCTCTTTGATCTTTAAGTAATTAATTCTATATTAATCCTAAGTTTATAGAAATGATATGTACAGTTATGATTTAAAATAGATATATTATAAAAATATATTCCAATGTACTTCTTCCCTCTGTTTCTAAATAAACAGATTTCTAGAGTTGTCTTAAGTTAATCTTTTTAAACTTTAACCGAATTTCTAAAAAAAGTTAAGATTTATGATATCGAATTAGTATATTAGGTTTATCATAGAATATATATTTTTATAAGGTACTCATGTTATGTGATAAATGTTGTTATTTTTTCTATAAAGTTAGTTAAATTTTAAAAAGTCTGATTGACACGAATTACAGGAATAATAATTGACTTATTCAGGGACATATGGAGTATTTGATACTGTAAATATTTTTAGTTGTTTTTAATAAAATAGTTAAATTGAAGATGATATGCTACTTAGTACTGTAGGTATGTATCTACAGTCCTATCATTTTGGTCCACCGGCAAACAAAGGGTGTGTTTTTACCTCTTCTTTTAATATAAGGTGAGCCAATGCAGCTATAGTAACATACAAACGTACTTTATTGACAAGAGCAACTACGAATGACAGCTTTAATTTGGTCCTCCTTTTTTTCACATCTCAAGCTAGCTAGTGTACACCACCAGTGGCCGAAGCCGAAAAACCTGAGGCCGAAAGCCTGAAACTAACATCCTGTCAAAGCTCTTGGACTTCAACAACAGTAATATGTTTCCATCATCCGTCCTTTCATAATATAGGGGCGTATTGTTTATAGAGTCGATAATATGCTGATTATTTCATCAAATGTTTTTCCCCCTTTTTTTTTTTACTACCACACACTACCTTGAAGCATCAATCACAGGCGACCCGGTTGCTCTAAGCTATCACAAAGCTTCAAGAAAACTATAACTTATCCATGTATATTCACACATGCTCATGCTATTTATATAGTTTTACATATTCAGCTCGGAGAGTTTGGTCATCGGTCAGGTTCAGTCCCTATACAGTAGCTTAGCTGATCCTGCCGGAGAGTTTGTTATTGCTCAGGTTCAGCTTCTTCAGCATTGGCATGCCATAGCTCAGATTCGCTGGGAGTATATGGCCAGAAAATTGGTTATTGTCAGCAATGAAATATTCAAGCCCAAGGCCTTGTTTAGTTCCCAAAAAATTTTACAAAATCTTTCACATTCCTCGTCGCATCGAATCTTTAGACGTATGCATGAAGTATTAAATATAGACAAAAATAAAAACTAATTACACAGTTTGGTCGGAATTGACGAAACGAATCTTTTGAGCCTAGTTAGTCTATGATTAGACAATATTTGTCAAATACAAACGAAATTGATACTATTCACATTTTGCAAGCTGTTGATAAGATCCTACCAACAAACTGGTTGTTTCCTATGTCTAGCCACGCAAAGTTGCTGGAAATCATGTTAGGCAGAGACTCCCAGTGAGTCGATTATTCCGTAAAATCACGTTATCAGCCTGCGTCACTCTCCGCAGAGCCTCTGGCACCTCGCCGGAGAGCTGGCTGCTGCTTCAGCGTGGCATAATAAGCGAGGCCTAAAATGTTGGCTGCTGCTGCTAGCCTAAAATGTTGGCACCTTCGCCGGAGAGCTGGCTGCTGCTAGCGCTAAAATGTTGGAGCTGGCCTCCGGCGCATAGCCATTTTGGTATCTCACCGGTGAGCTTGTTGTTATTAACTGAAACATAAGATAGGGCAGGCGAGTGCATGCTTACCGAGCTGCAGTGGCAGTGTGCCGGTAAGCATGTTACTAGACAGCATCAAGTCTGTCAATGAAGGCAATCGGCAGATGCTCACAGGTATCTCACCATAGTTGTCTTTGTAGAGCAACAAAATTGTAAGGTTCTTCAAGCCTCCCAAGACTTTTGGAATGATTCCAGGAGCTTGTTGTCTGACAAGTCGATAAAGCTGATGGTAGCCTGTCAGCCATTTAGCAGTGTTTTTTTCTCACAACAAATCAGAAAACGGTGCTGTAAGTTATAGCTTTTCACACAAACGAACATATTAAGCCTATGTTACCTCTAAGGTTGTCGCTCATCGCAGACAAGATTCACAGGTTCTTGGGGCCCAGATCCCTAGAGGTATGGTTCCTGTGGGTATAAATCCCTATACCCTTATGGTTTGATATCGGCCGCACCATCGAAGGTGGTCCGACCCACAAGATGAAGACATGCGACGTGCAATGCTGGTCGATGTGCACCGCAAGGCTAGCTACAATAAAATATTATACCAAATTTGTAATTATGTCCCTTCACAGTATATAAGGAGGGGCTGGGGTCCCGTAGAGGACAACTTAGATCATACAGAACATCGGTATTACGCCCTCATGGTGGCCGAACCTAGATAAAATTCTTGTCTGTGTCTTGCGTCACCATTAATTCATAGCTTGCGCACCTATCAGCCGACAGTCTACTACCTTGGGTATACCCCTAGGTAAACTACCGACTATATTTCGTTGACTGTTCCAATGAGTTATCCAGAGACTAGCCCTGCAGATTCACTTAACTGATCCGTCCAGAGAGTTGGTTATTCGCCAGGTTTAGTCTCTGCAGCTGTGGCGTGCCATAGCCAAAATTTGCTGGTATCTGACCGGAGAGCTGGTTATTGTTTAGCTCAAGTACTTCCAGAGTGGCACAGCCGGCGAGGTCAATTGGGATGGAGCCGTTCAACCTATTGTGCGAGACGTTGAGATACTAGAGTTTGTTTCCAACGCATAACCCCTTTGGGATCTCTCCAGAAAGCTTGTTATCACCGAGGTATAAAACCTCTAGGACAGCACAATTGGTGATGCTCATGGGTATCTCGCCGGAGAAGTTGTTTCTGTAGAGTACCAAATACGTGAGGTTCTTTAAGCGTCCAAAGACTTCTGGGATAGTTCCAGTAAGTTTGTTATGCGCCAAGTCGATAACCGTCAACCTGAGAGCAGCAAAGCCATCAATCACCACGTTGCCAGTGAGGTTGTTTCTCTGCACTTGCAAGATCTGCAGGTTCTTGAGGTCCCAGATCCCCGGAGGTATGGCTCCTGTCAACGAGTTGTCCCTGAGGTACAGTTCCTCCAACTGCTGCATCTTTGTCAGGTAACTCGGGAAGGCACCTACGAGGTTGCAGCAACATGCGTTAAGTATGGCTAGGTGGGTCAAGTTCTTGAATGATGCTGGCAGCTCCCCTGGCTCGAACGGGTTCGTAGAAATTTGTGCTTGGGGTCTTTTTTTTTTTTTTTCCCGAGCCGTGATAAATTCTGCCGTTGTCAGGGAAGACTGAAACACAATAATTCCGGCCAAAAGCCCAAAACACGGCAATTCGCATCTTTTACTTCCGCCCAACATCCAAAAACTTTTCAAGATTCCCCGTCACATCGAATCTTTAGACAAATGCATGGAGTATTAAATATAAATAAAAATAAAAACTAATTGCACAGTTTGGTCAAAATTTACGAGACGAATCTTTTGAGCCTAATTAGTCCATAATTAGATAATAATTATCACAAACAAACGAAAGTACTACAGTGTCGCGAAAAAATTTCTCCAAGGAACTAAACAAGGCCGTGGTCGCAAACACACAAAACTCTTCATGACTGACTCGCGGTTCCGTCCTGAATGCGGTGTGGTGCGAACACAAGATCGACAAATATTCTTGTGGTTTATTTTATGATGAGAATTATCAACATGATCTATGAATAGATTGAGTTGATGACTAATATTATCATGGCAAAAGTTAAGTGTGCAACATATCTCTTGGTTTATGGTGTGTAGGTGTGGAGCTCGGAGGTGGTGATCGACGGCGAGGAGAAGGTCAAGTAGAGACGTGCCGTACCGATCAACTTGAAGCGATGAAGGGCAGACGTGAGGTTTGGACTGGCGGACCAGGAGGCCGGCTGACCAACTAAAGTGGCTGACATCTGGGACATCGACAAGTGCGAGTGTACATGAGAGTGACCGTGTTGACCAAGTCAAGATGGCGGACGTGTGAGTCGAACGAGGCTCAGGAGGACTTGGCGGTCCGGCCGATCGAGGACGGAGGTGACACGTGTTGAGAGGCGGAGATGCGTATGGAGTACGCTACTCGCGGTGGGTTTCGCGGTTTAGGCCTCAAAACCCGGGCGGAGGTTTCGAGGAATGGACGACACGTGGCGGCATTGAGGAGTTAGCGTCCAGGCTAAGCTACCTCATGAAGGGCGCGGTGGCCGTCGGATGTAGGTCATGTCGAGTTAGACTAGAATGCCTCTGAGGCTATCTAGTTTGCTCAAAAATATTTAGGGTCATTTGAGGAATGTGTAATAGGCCTATAAATAAGAGTATAAATAAGAGATGGCTGCCCCCAACCCACCTCACCTCTTTCATTTCCTAGAATACTTCTGGTTAAAATGCTACTTCGGTATTATCTGTGAGTTTGCGAATCCTTTATTTATTTATTTATTTATCCTTAGAAATGCATATAGATTTAGTACCAGCATTTCTACATTATGTTGGGGATGACAACCTAACTTAAGTGATGTTAAGTAATTTTGACGCCGTTGCTATGGATAGGTTTAAGAGTCTATTTTTAGTAATTGCGTTAAGAAGTGTCAACCGACATATCTATGACTTTAACTGTTAGAAGTGTTTGGTTTGGGGGAAAGGATATTGAATATTACTTTTGGAATTTCAGATGGTGGAGAATGTGTGGGAAAGGTCTGGATAGGCTTTGGAGTGGCTCTAATATTTCTAGTATATTTCTAGGAATTTCATGGAAAGGGGAAAGGGCTTACTTGTGTTTGGTTTAAGAACCATGTGGGATGAGTTGAACCTGACCTAGTTTTCTGGGTTGGGTTGGACCGATCTCATGTTTGATTCGAGGGGTGGAGCCATTATAGTTTTTTGTTTGGTACGGGGGATTTAGCGGGTTGGGATGAATGCATAGGCGGACCTAGATAGATGGAGCAGCTCGGGCAAACAAACTGTGATCACTGTGATCTCCTAGTATACTGCTTCCAGCCTAGTCAATCCATGCTTAGCTAATGGGCCATCTGCTGGGCTCCAAAGGATTGCTAAGACAGGAGCCTGGGCATGGGCCCAGGGTCGCCGGGCCCTGGGTCCGCCTATGGATGAATGGTAATTTGCCCCCGTTAGTTGCTGCTGGCAATGGGACTGAATTGTTAGACACCGAGCTCATGTTCTTCTACCCCCGTTGCTCCTGGTCACGTCCGACATAAGAAGTCGTGCCACCTTGCACTCCCAAATGGCGGCCCTGCGCTCCTCGACAGCGGTCCCTAACAGAGGAAGCCGCGCCGCCCCACGCTCGTGCCCTCGACGACGCCCCCGGTGCCTATGGAGGAGCGTTGCGCCCTTTGCCTTCGCGAGACGGAGACGAACATCGATGTGGGTAGGCAATGCGTCAAGAGGCTCGCCCTCACCGGCATCGACTGACATCACGACACACATCCTGGACGCCGTTGGTGGCCTCCCACGCCGGCGCTCGGTCTACCGCTGCAGATGGCTCCAGTACCTCGACCTGTCCTACAACTACCTCCAAGGGGAGCTCCCTGATGTCTGATGACATCGGCTATGGCCTGGGGACAAACCTGAGTACCCTGGATTTTGGCCTCAACAAGTTGAGGCCTTGCCTTGTTTAGTTTCATCCAAAAACTTAAAAAAATTAAGATTCCAATAAAAAATAATAACTAAGTGTGCAGTTTGACTGTAATTTGTGAGACGAATCTTTTAAGCCTAGTTAATCTATAATTAGACAATAATTTATAAATAAAAACGAAAATGCTACAGTACATAAATTTTTTTCTCCAACCAACTAAACAAGGCCTAGTTCCTCGACTATTTTGCAAAATGATGAAGATTCCCCGTCATATCAAATCTTATAGTACATGCATGAAGCATTAAATATAGATAACAAAATAACTAATTATATAGTTTGTCTATAATTTGCGAGATTAATCTTTTGAGCCTAGTTAGTCCATGATTAGACAATATTTGTCAAATACAAACAAAATACTACACTATTAGATCAAAGATCAATACAATTAGATGATCTAGCCTAGTCAATGACCTTGATGTTCCACCATCGATGGTGGAGTAGGGACGCGTAAACGAGGTCGATGTGGTTGTTTGGAGTTGGGGTAGCGTCGGCCTTTAGGACGCCAACGTCACAGGCCAATCACCTTGGCCGGTACCGGAGTTGGGGAAGAAGGTAGCAGTCTTTGGGTCGATCCAGCGCAAAATCGGGATGAGAAAGTGTTGGGGGAAACTGTTTCTCTGTTGTGCAGTTACTCAAAGAGAAGCTGGGACCCCTTTTAATATGGCGTTGGTCGACTCGGGGCCGCAACCATTGGTTGGTTTGGGCACTACCGATCATCGTGTGTACGTGGAATTCCCCCATGAGCCTCCGACTAATTCAGACAGGGATGTCTTTGACCCCATACCCCTTCATAACAGCTCAAGCCAGAGATCACTTATCCGTTAGTTTCCAACATTCTCCCACTTTAATCGAATGACATCATCATAAGTCCAGACATCATCATAAGTCCACACTCGACAGGATAATGTACGATGTGATACAGAAGTCAGGAAAATTGCCACTACAACACAAGCATCAACAATACACCAAACCACTTCGATAGGATAAAACTTAAACATAATGGGAGTTGGTTGTGTTATGGCCCTTATCCACAATCATTAGAGAGTTTCCATTAAACCCATGCCGGCAACATGTTCATTAAAAATTTTGGATTGTAAGCCTTTTGTTAGAGGATCCGCTAACATCATTGTCGTATTAATGTGCACTATATCAACAGTTTGATCTTGTATTCTATTTTTCACAACAAAATACTTAATACCAATATGTTTGGCAGCACTTGTGATATCATGCGGATAAAACATGAATATCATTTTTTCTATTTATTAAATTCTATTATTCGATACACCTATAGTTCAAACTTGCATTTTCTAAAAAATAATTTAATGAAAAAAATGAAAGAAATATAGCTAACATATCGAGAAATGAGCCAAATTTGAACATGCACTTCAAGTATTGTGTAAGGACAGTTGAAAAAGTTTGGGAGCAAAAAAAAAAAAAAAAGCTTTGCCAAGTGTTATTTGTTGACACTTGGCAAAGATTAACAACAGGTGACGGCATTTAGCTGTCATCATCTCTTTGCCAAGTGTTATGTTTTACCGAGTATATGACACTTGAGAAAAAAGTTATTTGCCGAGTGTCTGATACTCGGCAAAGATGAGTTTTACCGAGTGCTGCTGTTTAGCAAGGGTCAGACACTCAGTAAAGCTCATCTTTGCCAAGTGTTGCTCTTTGTTGATGGAGATATTTGGCAAACGGCCCCTTTGCTGAGTATCTAAAAGTTAGCTTTCGGCAAAGCTTGCGGCACTCGGCATAGGCGGGCGTCTCGGGTAGTGATGGTTGCTAGTTTGATCTCTGTTAAACAAGAGCAACAGTGTTGCTGTCCTCTCACTAAGTTAGTCAAGGGACAGCCGCGTGCTTCCGCTGGTTCCATCTCCATCGCCTATCGTCCTGTCCAGGCCAGGAACAGTGTTTCAAATTGCCGTGTTTTGACCGGGCTAATTACTGTGTTTTAGTCTCCGGTGACAGCAATAGAGACTCATATCATTATCACGGATCGGAGGAGTCTCCAAAGCCCAAAATTTCCAGTGCTCTGCTCGCCCATTCAAGTAGAAAACCAGAACACACGCCGTCTCCACCACAGCAGGCAAAGGCATGGCAACACCTCGCCACGCCCGTGCTTGTTCTTGTTGCTGCCTCATGCTGCCCGTGCTAGTACTAGTAGCATGCCTCCTGCACCATTGCGTGGCCGCCGCGCAGTCGCGAGTCGCGACACGTCGATGAGACGGCGCTGCTCCTCCAGATGAAGCACGCGTGGGGTGATCCGCCGGCGCTCGCGGCATGGACATGGACCGCCGCCACCTCGGCCGCGGGGGCGCATTGTCGTTGGCCATACGTGCAATGCGACTCGTCCAGCCGAGTCACGACCCTCAAGCTCGTTAGCGTCAACATCACGGGCCCCATCTCGGACGCCATTGGAGTCTTCTCCAACCTTGCAAAGCTCGACCTCTCCAACAACAGCATCGATCGCCGGCCGGCATGTTCCCAACGGTGCTCTACCGCTGTGGCTCACTCCAGTACCTCCACCTGTCCTTTTCCTGAACAACATCGCTGGAGAGCTCCCCCTTGACATTGGCCATATGGCCTCTCGGCGAACTTGAGCATGCTGGTCCTCAGTTATAACCAGTTCAATGGCAGCATCCCGACATCTCTGTCCAAGCTCTGAAACCTCCGGTTTCTCGAGCTGGAGTACAACGGCCTCACAGGCACTATTCCGACAGAGCTTGGCGAGCTGAGTCTCCTCGAGACATTGTCGTTGGCGTACAACTCGTTCGACCCAGGAAAGCTACCAACATCGTTCAGGAATATGACCAAGCTTGTCAGGCTATGGGCTGGAGGATGTGGCCTCGTCGGCAACTTCCCGAGCTACGTGGTGATTATGAAGACAGAGTTGGAGCTTCTGAACCTTGCAGACAACTCGTTGACAGGAAGCTTACCTCCTGAGGTTTGGAGCCTCAACAAGCTTCAGTTCTTAATTGTTGCAACCTTACCGGACACCTAGTGGAATCGGATGATTGTTTTACCGCGAGGGGCTTAACCAAAATCATTTTATCGATCGGACAACAAGTTTGCTGGAGCCATCCCTCAAGTCTTTGGACGCTTGGAGAACCTCACAGAATTATTGCTCGATTAATTACAACAGTTTCTTTGGTGAAATACCTGAAAGTATCAGCCGGTTGCCATCGCTGAAATCATTGTACTTGGACAGCAACAGGCTTACTGGGACACTCCCGCTAGAGCTAGGGAAGCACTCACCAGCAGGCTTTATTTGAGGTTTGGGTTGGTGACGTCCCAGAGTGGCTGTGTGCTCATGGCATGCTTGAGTATTTCACTGCCTCAACTCAAACAATCAATTGAACGGCTCCATCTCACAAGGTCTCGCACGATGTGCCACGCTCAAGATTCTGGACCTGAATAGTAACCAAGTCTCCGGCGAGATACCAGCGAATCTTGGCTGCGGTACGCCACAGCTGCAAGTTCTAGACCTAGGCAGTAACCGACTCTCAGGTGAGATACCATCAAATTTGATCTATGGCACGCCACTGCTGCAGAGACTGAATCTGGCAAACAATACACTCTCTGGAAGGATCTGTTAAAGTTAAGAGTAAAATACACTGGCGGCCCTTTAACTTGTCAGCCTGTGCCACTTTGGTCCATGAACTTGCAAACCCGAAAAAGTGACCCCTGAACTTGTCCGTCTGTGCCACTTTGGTCCATGAACTTGCAAACGCGAAAAAGTGCCCCCTAAACTTGTCGACCTGTGCCACCTTGGTCTATGAACATGCAAATACGAAAAAAACACAAGCTGCATGGCACTGTTCTGCCACGTGGCCGCCTCTGGTAGGCCATGCATGGCACTGTTTATGGTGTTGACATCAGCTGGGTGCCATGCATGGCCTACCAGAGGCGGCCACGTGGCAGAACAGTGCCATACAGCTGGTGTTATTTTCGTATTTGCATGTTCATGGACCAAGGTGGCATAAGTCGACAAGTTTAGGGGGTATTTTTTCGCGTTTGCAAGTTCATGGACTAAAGTGGCACAGACGGACAAGTTCAGGGATCACTTTTTTGGGTTTGCAAATTCATGGACCAAAATGGCACAGGCTGACAAGTTAATGGACCACCAGTGTATTTTACTCTAAAGTTAATCTCTGCTAGGACAACTAAACCTGCCACCAGGCACGAATATTTTACATGTATTTCATAGGTCCAGCGTGTTAGTATAGTATATATATATAGTTCCGATTCCGATGCAAATAAGAATGCTGGTGTTCATTCTTAGATTCCTTGTGTTGAACATGGATCTGTTGTTGCCGAGTAGCTAGGCTACCGGTTGTGGAAGAGATTTGCTTGCTCGGCTAGGCAAAAGTCTGCCTGCTCATTTGCAGCCGTTTTTGCCTTTTGTACCCGGCCGGGACTGGAAAAGCACCTTCTGTAGAAAAGAAGAGGCAGTAAACTACTAAACTTACATGATCCTGACATAATTCAGCAAACAATTACTTCTTTCCGATCTCTGGTGGATATCTCTTCATCTTGGAAATCAACCGCACAGATCTTAACATTAAGATCCTAGCAGAACTTACTGCCATCATCTCTTTTTTTTAGTGAAAGACCTTTCCCTGCTTTTATAGAAGGCATTAACTAATAAGCTTATAAACAGTTGAGAACAGAGGGAAGCAGAAACACTAGGCAGGCACTCTGGGCTGGCCCCCCAATAGGCGAACTACAGGACCACCAGAAACATAAGAACTCTTCAATTTTAGTGAGACTGGCAGTTCGTCATCCATCCAGAAAGCCACTCTTGAGCTGTCTCCATTTAACTGAAACCCTCAGCAACAGCTGCCACTTCTGCAAAAGGGGAAAAAATTGTACAAGACTTGATTTTATTTCTACAATTCCAAAGCGCTCAGGTTACAATTACAAGAGCCGAAAGAGACAACATCAAGTTTTAGGTTCACATCATTCATCGTGTGTTGTGGTTGCTTTGCAATCTTGTTTCGTCGTTGTCAGTTGGCAAATCAGGTACAGGAGGAAGGACTCGTGTTTCATGCTTGGTTGACCACCGACTACTACTTTCCAAGTCTCCTATGAGGTGGTGACCACTTAGTGCCCATTCGGTTATGCATTTCTGGCCCTGGAACGGTTTAGTCTCCACAAGTCTCGGGCGATGACTCCGGTGGTTGTTGGAAAGATCATTATATCACGACCTGAAAATGAACCCCAGCTGAAAGCACCCCTTTTCCTACCTCCACTTCATCGCGATCGTCAAAAGATAGAAGAGACCACACACTGGGTCTTTGCCTAGTGCCCTAGGCACTCGGCAAAAGTCTAATTGCATTTGGCAAAGACCATTAGGCAAAAAAATTGTCGGCAAAGAAAAGACACCGTCATGGTAGTTTCACCATTAATGATGGCTTTGCCCAGTGTCTTCCACTAGGGCACTCAGCAAAGAAATAATTAAAAAAAATAAAAATCTTTGCTGAGTGCGGGGACTAAGACACTCGGCAAAGAAATTATTAAAAAATAAAAACTCTTTGCCGAGTGCTAGACGGGCGACACTCGGCAAAGACTGACGGCTGTCACCTCGCCATCTTTGCAGAGGGTCGGGCTTTGCCGAATGCCTAACACTCGGCACAGATTATCTTTGCCGAGTGCTAATCTTTTTGAGCGCCTGACACTCGGCAAAAGATCCTTTGTTTAGTGTTTTTCATTACCGAGTGCGGCACGACATTTGGCACTCGGTAAAGCCTTTTGCACTAGGCAAAAACCCAGTTTCTAGTAGTGGCAACTCCATCTCCACGGTGCCAAGCGAGCCTACTTGTACGCTTCCCACCTCCTCCTGCCTATGCTAGCCTACTGCCTCCTATCGTGCGCGGCGGTGCAATCCGGACCACTGGTGGACGGACGGAGCTGCTCCCCCAGATAAAGCGTGCATGGGGCGCCCCACCCGTGCTCGGAGCATGGAATTGGAGCGCTGCCACCTCGGCCGCCGGCACGCACTGCCGCTGGCCATACGTGCGGTGCGGCTCGGCCGGACGTGTCACAAGGCTCGCTCTCTCCAGAAGCAACATCACGATGGATACTGTTGTCGGTCTCTCCTGAACGCAGTTTTCTTTGCCCTTAAGGACATATGCTCCCACTCTCTCCACCACTGGATTCGCATTGAGAAGTGTGCAAACACACATCTCAAAGCAGATTCGCATTGAGATGTGTGTTTGCACACTTCTCAATGCGAATCCAGTGGTAGAGAGAGTGGAAGCACATGCCCTTAAGGGCAAAATTAACTTTCTCAGTCTCTCCAGCCTTTACAGGACTCGACCTCTTTTTTGAAGGGAAACCGGAGGGGTTTGCACCCCTACAACACTTTATTAAAATAAACAAAATTGTAGCAAAAACCATTCAGGAAGACAGAGGGGAGCTAACACTAAAAGAAAAAGGAAGAAGAAGAGTAAAAAGAAAAGAGGAAAAAAAAGGGAAGGGCCGCACAAAGCTAGGATGCGCAGCACCCTGACATCCTTACAACCTACTGAATTTCAGGATACAAAGAAGTTGATGAAGAAGAGCAGCAGCAGCAGTAGCACTGTCCAAAACCTTGCTGTCTCCACAAATCGAACTTACTGGTTACCTCTCGAAAGATCGGGTCTGGTCTTCATCACTCGGTAAAGCCTAACACTTAGCAAAGAGATGACGACAGCTGAACGTCATCACCTACTATTAATCTTTGCCAAGTGTCGATAAATGACACTCGGCAAAGCTTTTTTTATTGTTTTTATTTTTGCTCCCAAACTTTTTTAATTATCCTTACATGGTACTTGGAAGTGCATGTTCAAATTTGGCTCATTTCTCGATATGTTAGCTATATTTCTTTTATTTTTTTTTTATTAAATTGATTTTTTTGGAAAATGCAAGTTTGAATCATAGGTGCATTGAATAATAGAATTTAATGAATGAGAAAATAATATTCATGTTTTATCCGTATGATATCACATGTGCTGCCAAACATATTAATATTAAAATATTTTGTTGTGAAAGATAGAATCCAGGATCAAACTATCGATATAGTGCACATTAGTACGACACTGATGTTAGCGGATCCCCTAACAAAAAGTTTATCATCCAGAATTTTTAATGAACATGTTACCAGCATAGGTTTAATAGAAAGCCTCTAATGATCCTGGATAAGGGTCATAACACAACCAACTCCTATTATGTTTAAGTTTCATCCTATCGAAGTGGTTTGGTTTATTGTTGATGCTTGTGTTGCAGTGGCAATTTTCCTAACTTCTGTATCATAGTATTTCGTACATCATCCTGTTGAGTGTGGACTTATGATGATGTCATTCGATCAAAGAGGAGAATATTGGAGACTAACACATAAGTGATCTCGGGCTCGAGCCGTTATGAAGGGATACGGAGTCAAAGACTGTTTCCCCTAGCCGAGTTAGTCGGAGGCTCGTGAGGGAATCCCACGTACGCGCGATGATCGGTACCGCCAAACCAACCAATGGTTGCGGCCCCGAGTCGACCAATGTCATATTAAAAAGGGTCGCGGCTTCTCTTTGAGTAACGACACAACACAGAAGTTCCCCCCCCCCAACACTCTCATCTCAATCTAAAGAGGACGCTGGATCGACCAAAACGCCGTCACCATTCTTCCCCAACTTCGGTACCAGCCAAGGTGATTGGCCAGTCAACACTAGAGAAAGAAGCCGGGATGCTTCCATTAAGGCCTTGTTTATTTGAAAAAAAATTGCAAATAGACATTATAGTATTTCGTTTGTTTTTCATAAATATTGTCCAATTATGAACTAACTAGACTCAAAAAATTTGTCTCGTAAATTACAGAGAAACTATATATTTAGTTATTTTGTTATCTATATTTAGTGCTCTATGCATTTACCGTAAGAGCATCTCCAATAGATTAGCCAAATCATTTTCTAAACGTAAATTTGGCTATTGTTAAAGGAAAAACGTCTCCAACGGACTTTGTAAATGACCCTTTAAATTTAGTAGCACTTCATCCCAACTTATTCGCTCTCTACATTTGCATAACTTATCTAACTAGCCATCCTTGGAGTACTCTAATATCTTTTTTATCAAATCTATTTTAGAGAGTAGCGATTTAATATGATGTAGAATCTTACCATTTCGTAAAATAGTTAAGGATAAGGCCTAAACTTGTTGAGGCCGAAATCCAGCGTACTCAGGTTTGCCCCGAGGCCATAGCCGATGTCATCAGGGAGCTCCCCTTGGAGGTAGTTGTAGGACAGGTCGAGGTACTGGAGCGGTAGACCGAGCGCCGTCGGAAAACACGCCGGCCGGTGATGTTGTTGTTGTTGGAGAGAGGTGTCAAGGCGTGTGATGTCAGTCGATGCAGGCGAGGGCCGCCGGGTCGCACCCCGCGTATGGCCTGCGGCAGTGCGCGCCCGCGGCCGAGGTGGCGGCGCCGGCGGTCCAATTCCATGCCGCGAGCACGGGCGGGGCGGGGGGTCGCCCCTTGCACGCTTCATCTGGAGGAGCAGCTCCGCCTCCCCTAATGGTTGGGACTGGGACTGCGCCGCCCGCCGTGCACAGCAGCAGCAGGCAGCATGCAGGAGAAATAAACAGTGTCGAAAACACAGTGTCGACGACGAAACAAGATGCAATGCAATCAAAGAAATAAACGCATAAATGAATGACAGTGGTCTCTTCGGCAGTTCGGCTGTTGCCACCAAGATTGTCTGCTCAAGTTTTCCTTTTTTTTTTCCCTTCCGAAATGGCAGTTGTTGCTGAGGGCCTCTAGTTAGAAATAGAGTCTCTGAATTCAGGGAAAATAGAGAAAATATTGGGTGCAAATTACCCTCTTGGTACAATCGTGAAAACCCTTCGTCCAATATTTTCCCCTGAATTCAAAGGGTGGCTTTCTCCTTTCTGGATGGATGACCAACTGTCAGTCTCATTGAAGTGAAGAATCAAGAGGAGGATGAAGGGCCTGTTTGGTTCCTTCCGTTTGTTTTTAACACCTATCCTATTAAATATTTGGACAGAGTACTAAATATAGACTATTTATAAAACTAAAAACGCAGTTAGAGAGTAATTTACAAGATGGATCTTTTAAGCCTAATTAGTTTATGACTGGACACTAATTGCCAAATAAAACGAAAATGCTACGGTGTATGTTAAACTTTAACACCCCACACCTCCAAAGACTCGCTTTGGTTCTGATCTTCTCAAGTGTATACTGTGTTTTGGTGGTGGTGTAGTATGTAGCAGTTTACTTTTGGGGTTATACGTCTCTTGTATTTCTGCTTCACTGCACTGTTTCTGTAGTATGTAAATTGTAAAACCGATATATGCTGAATACCTTCTATAAAAGCAGGGAAAGCCCTTTCACTTAGGGCCGTTTCGATCGTTTCATTTCAGAGAAATTGAAATCTACTTAATGGATTAGGTAATTTGGGTTGAAATGTGAGATTCCACAACTTTACAAAGTTCATGTATAATCTTATCTCAAATTCATAGAATGAGAGATCAAAATTGATTTTATAGATCATCATGTTATGTTTCTACTCTTCAACTTATAACACACTCCTTCCTCAAAAAAAAACACCTTATAACACACTTTTTAACTCGCTTCCTATAGTAGAAATACAACATATAAGAGTCTCTCTTACATGGCTAACAATAGTGTACAAATATATCCTATATATAAACATATTAGCTTAATTAATATGTGCCTAAATTATAATTTATTAGACTAAATTTAATTCCAAGGATCCACGAAAAAGAGAATGGTAGTGAGCTTTGCTAGGAAAATAATGTCAGTATCTATGAGCCTGTTTGATTGAGCTTATCCACTAAATCTACGAACAGTATTTTCAGCTATGACTTTTCTGCCAAGCGAATAGACTCTATGTGGTTGATATTGATTTGAAGATGAAGATATTGTCCACCAGAGATGGAATATAAGGTAGTAATGATTGTTTGCTGAATTATGTCAGGATCATGTAAGTTTACTGTCTCTCTTCTCTACAGAAGATGTTTTTTTCCAGTCCCGGTTGCAATCGGCAAAAAACATTACATGGGCAGGCAGACTTTTGCCTAGCCGAGCAAGCAAATCTCTTCCACACCAGGTAGCCTATCAGCAACAACAGATCCATGTTCAACACAAGGAACCAAAGAATGAATACTAGCATTCTTATTTGCATTGGAACTATACTACTATACTAACAGGCTGGCAATGCCTCTCCGTGGCCAATCATATACTATGCTACCATTCAGTTCATCATGGCAATGCCTTCGTCTCCAATGCTCTACTCCTCGCACAAGGCTCCCCCTTTTCTTCTTCAGCAAGAGGATGCTCCACTGGAGATGGCAGTGCTCCATTGTTTCTGAATAGCGTTACCTGACGCGTGTTGGCTACTTAAACCTCTTCTGCTAAAAGAACAGGATGCTCATGTTTCGACAAATTCCCCAAATATGTCGAGGCACCCATCCCAGCAGCCCTTCTCTCTTGTTTCCCAGTATCCGCCTTTGTAGCGATACGTCCCGTCCTCGGTGTCCTGTTCGAACCACCGGGGTTTCCAGCCATTGTCTTGAAGTTTCGTAGACTGCAATGACACAAATAGGACGAAACGGCATGTTGGGAATGTGATCTACGAAAGGCTCAACTTCTTCCAAAATTGTTCAGAAAGATCCTCTAAGTCAATTCTAAATTTTACGAAGAAAGCCAGAGAGGATACCATTCTTTGTCGTCGTTCCAATCTCAACTTCTCTGCATTCGCCTTCTCGTATTCACCATTCTCTAGGTGGCGCTGATCTGGTCTCAGCCGTGAATCAGTAGGTGGAAGTTTCTCCTGAATCCAGGAATGACCAAGCAATTAGGACAAAATCTGATAACGAAACACTTATGTGGCAATCACATGTAAACCATACCTGCAGCCCTGGGGTTAACTCATTCAGTGTGATCGCAAATGAAGACAAATTATATCGTGTTGGGTTAGGAGCAGGTTTGTTCTTTTCCCACAGCAGCGAGGCACCTTTCAGTTGATCGGCGCTCTTCACCTTGAAAGTATCAGAATCACTACAATACATGCTTTCATCCCACTTCCCTATCAAAAACGAAGCTTTGTTCCCGTTATTGTCCTCTACAAAGCCTTGTACCTGTGGACAAAGTGCATGCAACAGATAAACATAATGCAGTGGATGAAAGAGACATACAGCTAAAAAATATGCTAGCACTTGAATTAAATTACAACTCAGATGTCACACATAAAAGACGGGAAATATAAGTTTCTGTAACCTAGGGTCAGTAAGTATATAACAAAATTTGTAAATCACTGCTAACTCAGTCCAAATTATATCATCAGCACAATGAGAACCACTTGCCCCAAGTGATCAAAGGTCAAATGGATGCTAACTCAGCCACACATATTGAGACCCCAGGCCAAGAGTTTGAAATCTTGCAATGAAAAGTGGTTTGCATCTTTCCCACAGTTTATTTGTCAGATGCTAAGAGCATGATAATTATGCAAAACTCTTCATATGTAAATGCCAACAGCACAAAAGAAGATAATGAGTTAACCACAGATTGGTCAGAAGGTAATGTACTCAGAGGAAAACACGTGTGGGCTCTAAATCCCTTGTTAACAATTGTAATATTTGAGTTGGCACTTAACAGTACAAAGAAAGGAACTAAGCGAAACATACTATATGAGGATTCCGGTCAAGAAGTGATGGCTCTTTGAACTTCAGTTTACATGAATACTGACGATTCCCTTTTATGTGCATGGTTCCATGGTGGCTGCAGTACAACTTCCCAAGAATGAGATTGTGAATGGTCGTTGTGACCTGAAAAGGCAATATGATAAGAATTTAGTTATGATGAGAAGAAACTTATAATATCAATCAGCAAAATTAGTATCTCCAGTTGTGCTGGACACCTTATTCCATTGGAAGATTTCACCATCCTCAAATTCCAGAGTCAAAGTGCCAACTGGTTCAACTTGAATTGACTGCCCCCAAAACTTGGATTTGACATTGCTGTCGCCCCAGAATTTCCAGCCCTTGCCTTCACAGTGGCAGGCAATCAGCATTGGATGATGACTAACCTATTGGTGGAAATGTTGAACAGCAACGTAATGAAATTAAAAGTCTCCAATTCAAAGTACCACAAAGTAAGATATGGATGATCAGTAAAAAGGTAGACAAAGGGGCATAGCTCTATCAGAAATACTTTGGAATGGATATACATCAGTAAAAAAATAGAAAATAAAATAAAATAAAAAGCTTCATTTACTTAGTAAAACTATAATGTTTCTCATAAATCCTTCCACAGAGACCCAGACACCATCTCTTGCATAAGATGAATAAAGAGTCTTTAACTAACCTTTTCTGCAAAAAAACGAACTCCTCTGTCAGGGTAATCAGCTTCGTAGGTCTCTCCTAGCAATGGATTGAATGGTTTGCAAGGTCTTGCAACAGATGAAGCATAACCAGAGGCCGCAAAAGCAGCTACTTTGAGAATTCTCATGAGGCTGTCCCCCTAGATTTCAAATATAAGATATAAATGAGCAAAAGTTCTTATAAGATAGCAATATGCATGGTATTAGAAACATGTTATATGTTGATACACAACTGCAGCATTTCCCTAACTCACAAGTGACATTGTACAGCGTAGCTGAACAAAACTAACAGATACAACTATAATACTCTGAAAACACCTTTCACTTGTTAAGAATGAGTAAACTGCAATGCTTATTAGCAGAGTATACTGCTTGAACAATAGTGATATGATATACTAGACATCACAATTGTTATGGGTTCACAACAGATACTAATATGTAATCTGATCAGCAGATATGACATATCTAGTTTTATTTTGCATCAGAATCACATTTGAAGATTGAGTTTGCTGATTTGAACTCTGATGCAGTCATGAACAAGAAAAGGGATTGGAAATTATTTCACTGATCTCTGCCACTCATGGAAAGCAGATGAAATTCCTTAGACACGTGCAATACCAAAGGTGTGAAAGTGATCTTACCACTTTTCCATGTTGATATGCTTGATCCAAGAGGTATGAATATTCCAAATCTTCAAAGCACTTCTGAAGGGATGAGAGTGGTTCATTGAAGTAAACTGGAAGACAAACTCGTGTCAAATCCTTTCCAACACTATCTTTAATAATGGACCAGAGACTGATCCCTTTCTCTTTCTCAGTAGGCTCAGGCAGCCTAATCCGTCGTCTGATTTGCGGCACTATGTTGTTAGTGGAATCATGTGTTTGGGAATCCACAACTTCCTGACTGCTTAACATGGTTGACGATCTGTTGTCTGACTCTGTGAAGTAGTCTACAGAATCAAAGAATGTAGATTCATCTTCAAAAGTCAATTCACCTCCATCGTGCTTCTCAAACTCATGCTCATCAGATTCTGTGGTGCTATATTCTGGGCAAGAACAACAATTGTACCATTAGCAAGATGTTAATTCTTAGGAAACAAATGTGGGAGTTCAAAATTACTAGGGCACTTGGAAACACAAACATGCAAGGAGTGAAAGACACGATAAACAGACAAGTACATCATGTAGCTGGTCTAGTGCTGGAAATAGCCCAGTATGTGTTAAAATCATACCGCTAAAATTTCCATGCCGAGAACTAGAGAAGTCATTTCTTGTCAATGCCTCCTGTGTTATACTTCCATCTTTACCTTCCTGCACAAATATGTGTGTAATACACTATGTAAAATTCCTGCAGGAAAAAGAGGAGAGTAACCATTCAAGGAGTAACCTTTGCAAACTTATATAACTACTACTATTTCAACATGAGATATGCTGATTGGCAGGAATTTAAGAAGCCACAAGTTATATAGACACATTTTTACTTTCAGGCATCAAGTCGGTTGCTGCTACTTATCACAATTGTGCAAAGTAATGACCAGATGCCAGTACTTGACACCGTTGTGCAAAGTCGTGAACACGTAAAGAGAATATATGCAGCTCCTCTTACCTCAAAATGATGTCTGCAGGATCCAAACAAGCTTAAGTAATCCTCGTAACGCCGCTTCAGTTGCTTCCGGTAGCTTGAGAACTCAGAAAGCACAATCTGTTCACAGTCCTGTATAAGACTCTCATTCAGACCCTCCTGATGCATTCGATCTCTAAGCCTTGCTGTTGAAATCGAAGCATCACTCTGCACGAAAGTTACTCTCCCACTGAGTGACCCGAGAGAATAAACACTCCTTGCCAGGATCAAGGCCTCAATCCAGGCAACACGGTCATCTTTCGAGTCCGTCTTCAAGTGAAGCGTCTTGGTGGGGGAAAATATGTAGAATCTCCTATCGTCCGACTTACTCTCCCGAAATGCTGACACCTAGAAACATAGTAACTTATTAGTTCCCATATGTTTGTAATTGGGTAGCCTTGCACATGAAAAATGTGTACAGCTTCCCTTGGCCTTATGCAATACTACTAAGCATCAGGCATTCAGGCCTAGGAAAAGCATACACATACACATACACAGACCAGCATCAATAATATCTTATAGAAAAGCTCTAAACCTTCTATTAAGAAACGGCAAAGAAAATATGGAAACTGATTTAAGAAACAAGGAAGGGTATTCCCCAGAAGAAAAATATATAAATACCCCTCTCCCTTCAACTTCAATCTTTGGTTTTGGGGGAAAGGGAAATAAAATGAAAATCGAATGCAAGAAAAAATGAGGGGGGAAACAAGGATCTCAAGAAACCAAGAAAACAAATCCAAGCTGCAATCTACCTCAACAACCTACGCAATTCCTGAAGATCCACAAGACCCCCAGGCCCCCTGATTCAATCTGATATAGACCACAGGTCTTCCATTTTATTCCCACCCCTAGGCTCCCTTCCCTCTCTCTATGCGGCCACTTGGATGGACTGTGCATGCTTTAATTCTTGGGACCCATGGGCAAAGGCCTTGAAAAGCCCCAGTGATAGTACTAACACTGGGAGTTCAACAGCTAGTAAAAGCCTTGTGGAAAAGCAACCCCTGGAGCAGTACAAATCAATAATGCAAATTCCAAAAACATCCCCAGAGCATATCCTATCTCGTAATCACATTAAATTATTAAGCATATCACATAGCACCTGTCATGTACTCATCCATTTGGATGAATCCTATCATACAGCATGGTTTGGGTTAAAAAAGCGTGCACAGTAACAAGACAGCGACTAACTGATAAATTCGGCTTGTCCTAGTCGATCTGTATCAATAGAATGTAACAGAGCCCCCCATCCTTTTCAGAAATAACAACAAGGCCTGGAATTTAGACAAAATCTGCGAAAAGATCAGGCTTTACGTGCAAAGATGTACCTGATCGCGTGACAGAGAAAGGTACGGCCCTTTTGGAAATATATATACTCCCATATACTACTGGTATCATCAGAGAAAAAAAAAGCGAAGCCTTTTGTTCGTATACTCCAAGCTAAACTAGATTCTGCTAAATTTAGGCAGGAAACTGTCTTAGGGCCACTAATAAGGTGGTTAGTCAGTTGGTTAATTAATCAAGCATGCTAATGTTAGCATAGCACCATTGAATGGACGAACGGATTAGAGGGGACGATCTGAGCAACAAAATGGACAGGATTGAATGATTTGTTACGGCAATGCGCAGACAAGGAGAAAGGATGGAATGAATGCGAGTCTCCTAGCAAAAGGAAAATAGAAAAGAGAGGTCACGTCATTTCGATCCAGCAATGTGACGATGTCTCCCACCTACCATTCCATCATCATGAGCAGAACTCGACACGAGAATCTACCTTGCAGCCCCCTCAAAAAGAACCCAGAGGCAAAGCCAATTAAATAGAATTTCTTTTTTTTTCTCCAATTTTGCAACACTTTGATCCGGTGACTGCATCGCGAAGGCAACTAAATTCCCCGGGAACACAAATTGGCAATACGAGAAGTAGAAGAAAATATCGCAAATTCAGCGGGCGGAAAGTAATCGCGGCCGGTGAAATGGTTAAAATCAGCCTCGAATTGCATTGCATTCACCGAACGAGCAGTCAGGAATGCGGGGAGAAATAAACTGTCGACAGGCAAACGAGAGGACGAAATCAAGAAACGGAATCTGCCGGAGGTCCGGCCGGGATCACGCGCCAACCGCACGGGGGAGGGAGGAGGAGGAGGAAGGGACAGGGACGAGCGAGGCGGACCTTGAGGAAAACGACGCCGGCGGGCTTCTCCGTGCGGCGGGCTCCTCCCACCCTGGAGCCGATCAGCCTAACCTCCCTGTCGTCTCCGTCCGCCGCGCCCGCCCGCGCCCGCGCCCCCGCGTCGGCCCGAATCTTGGAGTAGGACAGGACGCCGTCCCGGAGCGAGAACCAGCGCTCCCGCCACCCGCGGCCGTAGTTGGTCCACTTGTGCAGCACGCCCTCCACCGCGACGGCCGGTCCCGCCGCCGCCGCCGCCGCGGCCTCCGGCTCCGGCGTCAGCGTCGGCGTGGCGTCCCCCGGCAGCGGCGGCGCGGCGGAGAGGCAGCACAGCGCGGTGTGGTGGAGGTGGTGGTTGTTGCTGCTGCTGCTGTATTGGCCTTTCCCGTGGCCGCGGCCGCTCCCTCCGCCTCTCATGCTCTGCGTCATCCGGCGCTCCGACGGCGGCGACGGCGAGGGAATGGACGGGACGGGACGGGAGGGAATCGACGGGAGGTCCGCTCGCCTCGCCAGTCGCCACGCTTTATTTTTAGCAGCGGTTGGTCGCTATTTATGTGTGGGCCCACCCGCCCTCTTCTTTCTCCACTCTCTTGGTTACAAACAAGCCGGGCTTTATTTGGGATTTTTTTTTTTTGGTTTTGGCATGGCCTGTGTCTACAAAACTGCAACAACAAAATTTTGGACTTAGAAAACCACCAACTAATGACACACTGTCTTGCTAGAACAGGGTTTTAGGCTAGTATGATAAAAGGGTATCTATGACAACAACCATTTTAATATGATACCACATGTTTAAATAATTCGTTTTAGGTTCTACTCTCTTCTGTTATAAATTAGAAATCATTCTGTCTTTTCTAGTTTGCTATGTATTTAGATATAAGCTATGTGTTAGGGATTCAACCACGCCTCCCCCCGGTCGACTTGGAAGTAAAAAATCGTCATGGTTTGATCGCGACGGACAAGCCTTCGTACCTGAAACCTTCATACAGTGAGAGACGACGGTTTAGGGAAAAATGTTAACATCAATGAAATTTGATTTTGTGAGGCAGGTGTTTGAGAACTGACCTGGCACGGAGGACCCCAAGAAGTAGGCGCCCATCCTTCGGTCGGTGATCGACGAAGGATACGGAGTCCCAGGAGAAGGCGAAGCAGGGAACCTCAAGCGGTGGGCGCAGAACCTTCGACAATCGGGCGCCGAAGGATCCGTGATCTTCGGCGGAGGCAACGCAGAGGAACTGGTTGCGTCAGGGCCAGAGGCCCGACTTGTCGACCTGTCAAGTGCTCGTGGGTTGAAATTACTCAGTAACCCCACAGGTCAAAGACAGCAGTGGCGGAATATGCTGGGATATTCTGCTATCGTCACGGGGTATTTCTGTAACGGATCTCAGTTGGAATCCGCGCCCTATATAAAGAGATTGTAAACGCTTTTCTAGGAGTTAGTTGGAACCAATTTATTGAAGCACTGTCTGTTCGTCAAGACACTTAGGCCCCTCGCCGCGACGGGCGAGCGAGCTCGACCAATCTTCACCATCGAAGGAACCTCAACCTCTTCCAACACTATGTCTAGAAGCATAATAAATCTATATAACTAGAAAACCTTGAACGATTTATGATTTGAAATGGAGGGATTAAGACATAAGTTTATTATTCCACTAACACATTGCTAGTACCTTTCTTTATTGTCTATGACAATATGGACGTTCAATTATACGCCTAGTGAGTGTGGAGTTTGTGACATATATGGTTAGATTAGTTTTTCTTGGACCTTGAGAGTGGGAGACCTTGAGAGGTTTTGTGTATGAGGCAAATTATTGTTGGTTTGTTGCAGTAGTGTTTTTCTAATTATATGAACCACAATTGAGACATTTACATTAGCTCTCTGAATTTTGATCATGATCATACTTTACACCATAAGTGTCATTACGTAAGCTATTGAGACATTTAAGCATGTCCCATAATTTGACCAACGAGAGGAAAAAAATCCCAAATTATCTGATTTCCATATTATTTGTAGGAGACAAAGCTACAATATTTTTTATCATTTTTTTACAGTTTATAATTTAGAGCTTTGGTAGTAGACCATATATATGTGGTTCTCTTTTGTGGGTGTATCTTTGGAATTATTGGTGGTTGGGGATCACAGTGGACGTAGTTTTCAGATCTTTTAGGACATGGTATGCTGTGATCATACGCAGTGGTGATTTTAGGTGGAAAGGCATCTTTTGTGCTTTGATTTTTCTTGGAATGAGGAACTTCATGTGCCATCCTTTTTTTTCATTTGAACTTAATAAACTTTATGCGGTACATGTCAGCTTACAGTTTACAAATATGGTTCTTAGGAAATAACCAAAATAATGTAAGGAAGAAAAAGGTAGAGGTTATGCATGTATGCAAAGACATGAAACTTGTTTACTAGATGTAGGAGCATATTATGATGTCATAGAGATCAGGAGTGGTTCACATGCTATGACTAGATTTAGTGGGCCTTAATGTATAGTTAAAGTGTACTGCCAGTTACCATTTTTAAAAGAGAAGAGTGTACTACCCAGTAGACTAGCAGGCGGTAGCTAGTGGTGAGAGCAGCTTCCACTTAGCCCTTTGGCTTTGTTTTGTGCTTGCAAGAAAGATAATTGCGTCGCTCTATAGAAGTGTGTTACCTTACATAGGGCACCATGGAGTGCAGTTGCTGGACCATGTCCAATACAATATATGTGAGCTCTAACAAAGTTGCAAGGAAAATATATAAAAGTGGAGAAAACAACCTAAATATATGTATATTCAACCCATAATCAATAAACAACTATAGAAAAGAACCCTTTTAATTTTCGGAACACAGTATCTAAACAAGCGTTCACATACATATATGTATATTCAACCCATGAAGGTATGTGTGTCCTACTTTTGTGAATGCTTATTAGGTAATAAGTCGGTAGATCTTAGCACTGACGAAGCCTATAAAAACACATACAACAAGGTCTCCGAACACAAAATAGGAAAGACAAATTGTCAGTAGCTGTGGCGAGAGTCACTACATAAGATTCCATACGAGCAGGCTCCACCCTTATCTCTTTGCTCCCATTTCAATTTGTGTCATCGCTCTTCCATCTATATGCTTTCCTCAACCACTCGATGCTTCTGCGAAGACCTAAGAGGCAGGACCCATCGTCAATATAGGTAAGTGGCGACGAGCCGCGCATCACCGACAAGGAGGCATGGTTGTCGCCTTGAATGGGTGGAGCAGCTTGGTCGATGACGCAGTGGGATGAGGTGTGGATCAGTCTATAATGCAGGTGGAGTGGTTCCATGGTCGCCGAAGGGGTGAGGCCCTTCACTGTGTAGAGCAAGGCCGTTAACGCCAACGGCTAGGCAAAGCATAGGGTGGGCCTCAGCCGCTGGCTCACACAAGGGGTTGGTCACCTGATCATAGGGGAGTGGTCACCTGACCATGGAAAAGCGGCAGCTAACGTGAGGAGAGGAGCGACGCTAGGAGGGGTTCGATCGTTGGGGGCATGGGGCGTGGCCATCACCACGGTGAGGCAAAGGGAGGTCACCCAAATTGGAGAGGTGAACGCGCTTGAATGATGGCGCGACACAGGAAGGAGAGTGTTGTCACAGTGAGACAAGGTCTTGTTTAGTTCCCAAAAAAATTTACAAAATTTTTCAGATTCTCCGTCACATCGAATCTTACGCCATATGCATGAAGCATTAAATATAGATAAAAGAAATAACTAATTGCATAGTTTACCTTTAATTTGAAAGATGAATCTTTTGAGCTTAGTTAATCCATGATTGGACAATATTTGTCAAATACAAACGAAAGTACTATAGTTTTTATTTTGCAAAACAATTTGGAACTAAACAAGGCCTAAAAGTGTCCATGGTCTGATGGCAGGTTTGGGAGAAGAAGTCTAGGAGAGAAAAGGATGTAGCCTGTTTGGGATATCGTGAGCCTTCGTCTCTTATCTCTCAGGCTTTGAATTAGATTTCTAGCTTCTTCTACTCAGATCTTAGGCTAACCTAATTGTTTGCGCCTAAGCCCATGATTTTCTAAGAGGGACCTTGTAGTACCTCTGACATTTAAATGGTTTAGTTGAAGGAATCAGTGACACTTAACCTAACATTCAACCTGTAGATGAGGATACCTTAGATACGAACTTTTATCAAAATAATACATCTTTCCATCTATATGTAGATATACCTAGTTGTACTTCTTCCTTTGAAAGCCAAATATCAACTTTTGAAGGACTTTAGTATAAATAAGATAAAAGAACGCAATAAAATAACAAGCACCACTCATTTTCTAATTAGTCTTTGTTGGGAGTTCTAAGAAAATGAAGTCTTTGATAGTTTTGCTTAGAAGAGATCTTTACGCTTTTAATTGGTCAAATCAAAATGTCAGGTCCACTAGTGGTGGCACGTGTGCGTGTCTGGTGTGCCCCGCCTGACCAGCAAGCCTCTTTCCTAGGCATATTTTTCTTTTATCCACTCTCTGCTACCAACCTTTATGAAACTCGCTCTCACTGACAATGTGGATCACTATTTACAGATGCCACTAGTCGGTGTTAGATCAAGCTGTTCGTGACGGAGCAGTTAGAATCGTACGCTGGAAATGATCCGGTACACTTGGAATAGGTAAATAACTTCTCATAAAAAAATGCAGCTTCAATATGTTTAGAAAATACCGTTCGAAAAAAAAAATGTCTAGAAAATAACCAGAAACTCTTCAAACCAGTACACATCTGAATGTTCTTTATATTTGGGTTTCACAAGAACTGTATGTACTTTGCTTATGCCACTCTAGGTGGGAATTTCATCGGCATTTAATAATGTGTTGACTTTGTTTGAGTAGATTGAATAGCGCAGATAATGTAATCAAGTCAACATTAGTGTCATCCGACATCATATGTGTGTAGGTTCCTTCATAATGCATTGCAAATTATCTTGAAAGGATATTATATAGTATAAAAAAGTTTAGAATGATATAGGAATCAATTCTCAAGGAATCCCAATGACATATAGAGCGAAAACACGATGACAAAGGAATACCATCCTACAGGGTTGGTTCGCCATTGGGCGGGAAGGAGGCCGCAGCGGCGGCGCATGTGGAGCAGTCGGGTTGGGCGGCAATGAGCCGAGGTCGAGCGGGGTGGCGGTGGGATCGGGTAGGGACGAGTTAGGGTTAAGCAAACTAAGGTTGGGCAGGCCAGCAGCAGGATTGAGTGGGAACAAGTTGTGGTCGGGCAGGAAAAAAGTCAAATCAGCTGGGAAGGTGCCAGAGTTGGGTATGGAGGCAGCGATGCTGAGTGTGGAGGCAACAACCCATGAGCTAGGAGGAGGTGTCAGGCAAGGAGAAGTCGAGATAGGGCAGGGAAGAGATCAACGGGATTTAGTGGGGAGAAGGTAGGAGCCTAAGTAGCGCAATGAGGCCGTAGGGAGGAGGTGAGATTAGCCTTGGAGTGTGGGGTCTGGGCATGGCGGGGGAAGAAACCAACCCAACTAAAAAGTAGAGGCCCCCTACTCACCCATATGATTGGGTAGTGGGGGAGAAGATTTAGGTAGCTAACAAATATAGTAATCTATTTGAGGCTATTTTCCGATAGTGTATTTTTGACCAATAAAGATATATAATTGCTAGTGAAGTGAATTTTTTGTCGGACAGTATTTGGAAAGGGTCTGAAACCTTTTTTATAATTCAACCTTTTAGATTATTGTTGCATGTTGTAGATGTTCTTATATTAATAAAATCCACCACCACAGGTGTGGCAGTTAGATAGTTAAAAAAATTAAAAATAATGTAATCCCTCTATTTTTCTACATGTTGCATTATGCTTTGTTTAGTTCCAAAACTTTTTAAGATTCTCCGTCACATTGATTATAGATAAAAAATAGCTAATTGTACAGTTTGTCTGTAATTTGCGAGATAAATCTTTTGAGCCAAATTAGTCCATAGTTGGACAATATTATCAAATATAAACGGAAGTGGTACAGTAGCCAAACTCAAAAATTTTCGCAAACTAAACAAGAGCTTAGTCTTTTTCCTAATTTTGACCATCAATCTAAAAAATATTTAATTTTACAACATGTGGACATATATTATGGAAATATTTCTCATAATGAGGTGTAAAAACATGAATACTATGTTGTTAACCTATATAATATTATTAAAAATCAGTGGTAAAAAAGAGAAATATTTGACTTAGACAAAATTAATACAAAATGTAAAAATAGCATAGGGAGTAATACAAACTCCTATCCTGCGAGTACATTTCAAAACTATTCAGTATTTGTGAATGCATGGAAACAGTATGTAAACTAGTCCGATCTGATTGATGTGCTACAGGAGATTAGTTTTTTTTTTTTTTGAATTCACCCACTGTATTGGAAGAGCGATACATTTATTCTTATTTTATTTGATGTTGGATCCAATCACAGTTTACATAAATTAATTGGAGGATGGTACGGGTAACCAACCATTGAATTTGGTGAACGTGGAGTTAGTAGTGCTTGGCCCACGTGTCAAGAACACAAAATGAATAAAGGAATTACTATTTATATCCGTTGAGAGATCTTTTTTCTAAAAAAATTGTTAAATTTCTCTGGTCCGTCCAGGAATGGTAGGTGTATTATTAGGCCTCGTTTAGTTTCTAAAAAGTACCAATTTTTTTTAAGATTTCTCGTTACATCGAATCTTACGGCATATACATAGAGCATTAAATATAGACGAAAAATAAAAATTAATTACACAATTTGTCTATATTTTGTGAGACGAATCTTTTAAGCCTAGTCAGTTCATAATTCAATAATATTTATCAAATACAAACGAAAATGCTATAGTACCTGAAACAAAAAAAATACCAACTGAACAAGGCCTTAGACTAGACTAGAAAAAGTCGAAGTTTGACCAACAGTGTAGCTTCGACTGTGAAAAATATAGTACTAATTTGGTACCATAAATATCCATACATTTTTCTTATAAATTTGATCAGACTTACTCCCGATGTCCTATATAAATTTTAAAACAACTTAAAGGAACATTCAAATGATGTATATATCTATAGATTATTTTAATTATAGAGTTTTTTTTAAACCGTGACTTCCTTTTTAACAAATATTGCCAAATAGAAATATAGTTATTATGTAAAATACATTGTATTTCATACAAATTTTAAAAGTTACAATACACTCTATTTTAGGACGGTGGAAGTATAACCATTCAACTTTAATTAATTAATTTTTTTTGACAGAGGGAGCATGGTTTTGGTATATATGGAAGTGAAATTCATCGGACGACGCGGTCGCCGAAGTATGCGCAAATGTGTGGAGCATGTGTGTCTCCTCTTTGAAACGACATTTGGGAAACAGCCAAAATCAGCAATCACGGTGTGTTTTGCTCTCCGTTTTGGAACTAGAGTACTGTACATGAAGGTCTTCGTTCACACGCTCTCAGTGGTCTTTTTTCCACTTCTGCTAGACGAGACGGCTCTCATGATCTTGTCTGTTCTTCGTTCAAACTCCTTCGAGGTGAGGAACGCGTGTGCGTGTCAATGTACGTGGAGAGAGAGTACTTCCTCTGTCTATAAAAAAATTAATTTCTAAAGTTATTTTAAATTAAACTTTTTAAATTTTAACCAAATTTTTTAAAAATATATAAAGATTTATAGTATCAAATTAGTATCATTAGATTTATCATAAAATATATTTTTATAAAATACGCATTTTATGTGATATATGTTGTTACTCTTATGATTTTTATGAATTGATTCTTTCGTGGATAGAAAGAGTACAAGATATAGCTGGGCTCTGCTTCTGCTTCATTGGTGATTATTATTTTTTTAAGCATTGGCTCTATGGGCAGCTGGTATTTTCAGCTCCATCTGACATTCATCACTTGTGAGGTCAGATTTTAAGAAATTCTACTTGTGAAGTTATTCTGTTTTAACTTGGCTGGTAAAAAAAATAGCTAAAATTAAGTCGACATTTGCTTTAATCTTTCTTCGTCTAATAAAAATTGAAGCAAAGATTTTGCCATTCTTTTCTAAAAAGTACTTCCTCTTTCTCTCAAAGCTTCAACTCATAGAATTCATAGTAATCAATTTTTTTAAGTTTGACCAGCTTTACAAAAAAGAGCATCAATATCTATGGCATAAAATAACGTACTCCCTCCATATCGGATTTAGAAGTCGTTTTGGACAAGGTTTGGGTCAAACATTAGAAATATAAATCATCAAATAACTTTTAAATTGTTAAGTTTATAAATATAAAAATTATATAAATAGATTTGTCTTGAAAGATACTTTCATAATAAAAGTATACATATATTTTTCTAAATATTATTATAAAAGTAAGATGTCAAAGTTATGTTTTGTAGACCATGTCATTGTTCTAAACGACTTCTAAATCCTATACAGAGGGAATATCTTATAAAAACATATTCTATGATAAATTTAATAATATTAATTTGGTACTACAAATTTAGCGTTTTTTCTATAAATTCGATTAAAAATTTAACTTAGACCAATACTAAAAGTTGAAACTTTGAACATAGGAGCAGAACTAGAGATGGCAACGGGTATAAACCCGCTGGATTTGGTTAGCCCAAACCCATGCCCATGAATATAAAATTTGCTCGCTAAAAAACACATGACCCATGACGGGTGTAATTTGGTGTCCAGATCCATGCCCATTGCGTCACAGGTACCCATCGGGTTGCCCATAGGCACATCCACATAGCAATAAAGAAAAAAAATAGAACATGAAAATCATGTCTCAGAACATAAAATTGTATTCATTCTTTTCATTGTTCACTTGAATGGACATACCATCTTATATATGTGTAGTAGTTTAGTAGAAAAAATTAGGATATTATAGACTGATATAATTGTTTCACTGTGATGGATTGGGTTTTAAAAACCCATGGATTTACGGGTTTGGGTACTACATTCCTAGACCCATGCATGCCCACAAATCCGTTGGATCTAGATTTTTGCCCATTAATAAACCCATAGATAGAGAAATTAATCCATACTCTTATTCTAATAGAGTAAAAAATCTATCGAATTTCGGATACCCGTTGTCATCTCGAAGCAGAGCCGCTGCTGGCCGGGGGGACAATGCGTGGGTGGGCGTGTTGGAGGCATATCATGTGAGACATTGGATCGGCGCACCAAATGTTCCCTCCGGCACCGTCACCACGCAACACCGCGGCGCTTGGAGCCGCGTGATAAAAGGCGCCGCCGTACGACGGACGACGTCATCATTTCGTCCAAGCAGGAGTAGGAGTACTCTGCCTTGTTTAGATACGAAATTTTTTTGCATTTCGTTATTGTAGCATTTTCGTTTGTTTGTGGTAAATATTGTCTAATTATAAATTAACTAGGATCAAAAGATTCGTCTCGTAATTTACAATTAAACTGTGTGATTAGTTTTTTTCGTTTATATTTAATGTTTCATATATGTACCTAAAATTTGATGTGATAGAAAATCTTGAAAATTTTTTGGATTTCACGATCAACTAACAAGGCCTGTGTTCACTCGTTGCACTCGCACACACGGAGTTTCTTTTCCATTGCTTTGAATACGGCTCAATTTTTTTTCCTACTGTAAGTATCCTCTCCGTTCTGCCTCGGATCGAGCCAAGTATAATACACACGCTATAGGGCGTATTGAGGACCACTTTAGAATCATAATCAAGATGAAAATAATTGAGAATCTCATCCAAACGCCCTTGATTATTTTAGATTGTCCAGAAATCGAGCGGGGAAAATCGCAATTGAACTAGGATTTGTGCTCTTCGTACCACGGTTGAAGGATCATGTTTTCCCTACCACATGGTGTTGTTGGCACCATTGTCTACTCGTCACCGACCCCCTCCCCCCTCTTGAGTTGCACTAGGGTTGTTGCCCCTGCCTCGGCTCACGCCACCACTCTCCATCCACTTGCTAATGTGGCTTGTCGCGGCGCCCCTGCTCCCTATCCGCTCGCCTCGGGGCTCCCCTCGGGGTACGAAGCTCGAGCAAAAGTTGGGCGAGGGAGAGGTGGCTAAGTTAGGATAGGGTCACTCAGGAGGAGGAGGAGGAGGAGGAGGAAGAAGAAGAAGAAGGAGGAGGAGGGTATATAGGTCTTTTTATGCTACCTAGTACCATAATAATCAAATTTGCCAAATACCTTTGCCAAATATAAGCGGTCCTAAACATGCCCATAAACAAGTTGAATGCTAAGATGGAGGAGAGAGAGAGAGAGGAGAATCGAGTCGTAAGCTTATAATCAGCTTAGATACAAAAACTAAGAAATTTTATAGCAAGAGAGACAAAAATAAGTCATTTATTAATAGGGAAGAGCTAACTAGATGAGAGTTGGCTGGATTTATGAGGCTTAGAGCAACTCCAAGAGAGTTGATAAAAATGGATGGCTAAATTTAAGATTTAGCTAACATCTAAAATAGAAAATCATGCAAAAAAACAAAAATCTCCACCAGTCTTCTATACAGCAAATTATATGGCTAGCGGGACATGTAAGCTATATTTAGGGGGTGTTTGGGACTGCTCTGCTCCATGTTTTTCAGCTCCGCTCCACGTTTTTTAGCCAAACGGTTTCAGCTCCACGCACTCAGTTCGAGAAAAAAGAGTGGAGTTGTGAGAGCACCTAAAGAGGTACTTCACGAACTCCAGTTTTTTGTGGAGCTGCTCTATAGTGGAGTTTGTGGAGCAGTGCCAAACACCCTCTTACCATACGAGAACTCTGGGATAGATGACTTGCTATTTTAGCAAAGCAAATACAATAGCTGTTGGACTCTCTTTTCTTTTCCAAAATAGCTAAATATAGAATACATAACATAGATAGCTCTTCTTTTGAAGTTGCTCTTAGCTCTCTGTACTTCTCATATCTTTACCAAATCTTTCGTGCACTTGGGACGAGGCTTGGCAAAAGTGTACTCCGGACATGCGCCAATGTTTCCAAGTTTCCAAGGCCTAACTAGCGTGTATCTCGAGGTGTGCAGCACCGATCATAATAATGAAGGGTTGGAGTATAAGACACTGTTGTCGATCAATGTGTTGGGAAATACCGTACCCAAAAAGACATGGATCGAGAAGTAGTAAATGGCTAAAACTAGAGTACGTGAACAGTTAAGAGACTAGAGAATATCCGCCACATTGCTGTGGGAATGCGGTGGATTAAGTGGTAAGATAACATGAACAAATAAAATACTTATGTGTCCTATTAATGTGAATATTACAATTATATAACTAGTGAATTTTAGTTGTATGTAATAGTGCATTGCATAGTTAGACAACTTACATGTTGAAAGAAATATAGTAATTTGTTGACGTGGACACTAAATTATATGGGCTAGTGGATTTTTAATTGTATGTGATAGTAGGTTGTTTAGTTGGATAACTTGCATGTTAAGAGAAATAACGCATAAGGTTTAGCTTTATAAGAGTATGATGTGTGAGATTATACTACACGAACCAACCAACAGGAACTAGAGAGAAGATGCATAGAGCACACGCCAAGCACCATAAGAGTTTTATAATAGTTTCATAGACATTAAATTTACTGATATGATATTGTATTGAAGAAGAGAGATAAAAATATTTTAAAGTAGTAGAGAGAGTTTTCGGAGATAAAACTCTTTTGTACTCTATTTTTAAAATATGGAGATATTGAAAGGCAAGACATAATACTAAGACTTCCCGTGGAATTACTCTAAAATCGAGACTTTTCGTCCTACCTGTAGTCCTATGTATGAAAGGCCTTGTTTAGTTTATTTCAAAACTAAAAAAAATTTAAGATTTTTTGTCACATCGATTTTTACGGCACATATATGAAACATTAAATATAGATAAAAATAAAAACTAATTGTACAGTTTAGCTGTAAATCACGAGATAAATCTTTTAAACCTAATTAGTTTATAATTGGACAATAATTACTAAATAAAAACAAAAATACTACGGTATTTAAAACCAAAAAAATTCAAAAATAGCAAGGCCGAAAAATTCCCTCTCGAGTCCTCCATTCCTCTTGGAAACCCAACCCAAACCCCGTGGTAGTACGGATGGCAGTCTCCAACGTATATACGGCAATTCTCTCGATTGCCACCAAGTAAAGCATGCATTATTCGGCTCATTGCTAAGGCCCTGTTTTGGGTATACTAAAATTTAGGACCAGAATAAAGCTTGTCGAGAAGGCTTTGTCAAAAAAAAAAAAAGTACGTAGGACATGTTTGGAGAATATCATCTATAGCGCTAGGACTAGATGCACGCAGGACGGCAGGAGCGATCCTGATGCAAGCTAAGATTAATTAGGCCTTGTTTGGATGTTGTCGGATTCATCTCAATCCACATGTGTTGGAGTGGATTGAGGTGGAATTTAGTTCAAGTTCCACTCGAATCCACCCCAACACATGTGGATTGATGCAAATCCGACTACATCCAAACAAGACCTTACCTGGATTAGATTAGGGGGCAAACCACCGCTGTTGGTCAGTGGACCAGTTAACTACGTATGCAGTGCTTCACCAGAGAGAGAGAGAGATGAATTTTTTTTTCTAATCTAAAAAAAACAAGGAAGGCGATGTCCCAAACCGGGCGTGCACGTGAGGATGGGACGGTAGCGTCTCCTCTCTTGTTGTGCTAGCAGCTAGTAGAGGAGTACTCCTAGAGCTTTTCCACTAGTTTGTGCCGCAAGGCCCGGTCTTGTCCCCCCGCCGCCTGCGGAATCCCCTCACCTCGTCTGTGGCTGTGGTAGCCACGTTATAGCATTCCGTTCCAATGTTTAGGATAGCAAATCAACTAGTACTAATACTCCTACTCCTAGATTTCTAATAAGGTTTTTTTAGAAGACCTATATGTTGCTAATAGGTGTTGTAGCTTTAATCTTATATATTCACTATTTAGACATGTTGAAAAAAAAGCTGGCATTGAGACATGTTGGTTCCTCGATGAGAATGTAAAAAAATATTTTTTGCACCGGCTGTTCGTTTGAACCAGCATCACTCCCTCTTCCACGCTGCGCCACGCTAACAACTTTGAACATTTGGATCCTATATACAGTATGACATCGATGCTCACACTATGGCCTTGTTTAGATCCATTTTTTTTAGATTTTGATATAGTATTTTTGTTTTTATTTGATAAACATTGTCCAATTATAGCATTTTTGTTTTTATTTGATAAACATTATCCAATCATGGAATAACTAGGTTTAAAAGATTCGTCTCGCGATTTACAGATAAACTGTGTAATTAGTTTTTGTTTTCATCTATATTTAATGCTCCATGCATGTGACGCAAGATTCGATGTGATGGAAAATCTTAAAAAAATTGAGTTTTTAGGGTGAACTAAACAAAGCTATATCTATTTGTGGTTGATAGGAGCTGACTTGTGTAGAGATGATTTTTAAGCATCGGTAACGTTGTGACCAATCTAATTATATCAATTTAAGATCATCCTACTAATGGGTTGATAAGACTAGGTGGTTGCAAAGTTTATTGGAGGTAGAAATTACCCATTCTACCCTTCATCTCCTTTATTGTATACAATAGGGTTGGGACAAGGCAAAATCGGTCTTTTCGACTACCTGTTAGCAACTCTAAACCTGCTAGCTAGTGGAAAATAGTGATTGTGAGCAGCTTCCTAGCTAATAGTTAATCACAGTACTAATTTCATATGATAACTATTGGTAGTTATGATCTGAACAGGCCCTAAAACCTCTACTTGTCTTTTGACATTGCTACTGAACCCTACACCTCATCTAAGGTGTGGGCGCTTCACTGACGCGTCGAAACGAACAAGGTAGCAGATCCAACATGTTCTTCAAAGCAGAGCTTGGTGATGAACAAGCACAGACAACCAACCGCTAATCCCACTTACCTTTGGGTACTGTACGTTTCAACAACCGCTGAATCCTTTATGATCAGCGACGCCATTGGACCGGTGGCGTTGGCGTCGCTTTAACTTCAGGGCACACTCACCTCCTAATCCCTGTGCTAATGATTCAGCATCACCGATCTTCCGACCGGTCATAAACAATGATTTTCGCACGGAATGCCGTTGATTAACGATAAATAAGCGTGTCTCAAGGAAAACATGACCAGACAGAGACAGGGCGGAACATCACAGCTAATCAGTGGGGGCCCTCTTGGTCAAACAGCATTACTGACAGGCAGACAGCAACCCACAAGGAACATGCAGGGGGCCATAGGCATATGATATGATGATATATAGCAGCAGGTCATCACCCAACCTGGAATGTCTGTCACGGCAAGTACCAGGGAACTAACTGGTGGGATTAAGTGGGGGTGTTTGCCTGTTCAGCCACACTCAGATCACCATCTGTCTAACAACACACCCACCATACATGCATTGCTTCGTACAATCTGATCAGGGGGGCAAAGGCAAATCTCCTCCCCGGGAACGAAGCAGCAGGTGAGGGCCGGCGGTGCCGATCAGGATCAGGATCAGCCTCCGCGCGCTTCCCTCCTGGTGGCGTCGTGGAGGATGTCGATGTCCACGCCGTCCTGCGGGAGCAGCACGTACCGCACCACCGAGCCCCTGATGAAGCAGTTCCGCACTGACAGCTGCAAAAGGAGAATGATTTGACTGTTAACAGGCATGTTCAGCATCAATAATTTTACTATCACTTCCTAGAGCTTTGGTTAGTGAGCCCATTCAAAAGAAATGCAATGGATGTGATGCTTCCAACAGCCTACTCAGAAAAGGTTGCAGGTGCTACCCACAAAATAGGGTACATGATAGGAATATCTAAGCATAGCTTTGCTTTCAGAATACTTCAAGCATCTTGTAAGTATGAACACACTTCAGCAATATACTGCCATAGTATGTATTTATGACAAAACAGTATTGTTCCCAACACCGACCCACCTGCAGAAATACAATCCAATCAACTACAGTAGCCCAAAACAAAAGGCTAACTAAACTAAATGCCAACTAAAACTAGATATCAGCACCCTACCTGCCAGCAGCACTAATTAATAACAATAAGGTCCAGGTGTAAAAAAAAAGGTCCCGAAAAACACACTCATGAGTAGTGCATCAAAAGGAGAATCCAGCACATATATCAACTTTATTCACAGTGTTTGTTTAGAAATTAGCAACCCCAAGCCGATTGAGCAGTAACCCACATCAGCATGGTTCTCATAATATTTCAAATGCAAATCACTTAGGACATAGGTTTACAAAGCAAAACTCTGACAAGAAAATACAAAGGAAACATAATATTTCAAATCGATATAATACATATTATAATATTAATTTTCATGGCAAAACTAGTAGCCTGAACCTTTTGTTGATAATCTAAAACAATATACATTTGGGATCAAGGTTTAAAAAGGTGTTTGACTTAGGATAATCTAAAACAACCTACATTTGGGATCAAGGTTTAAAAAGGTGTTTGACTTAGGATAATCTAAAACAACCTACCTTTGGGATCAAGGTTTAAAAATGTGTTGACTTAGGATAATCTAAAACAACCTACATATGGGATCAAGGTTTAAAAAGGTGTTTGACTTAGGATAATCTAAAACAACCTACCTTTGGGATCAAGGTTTAAAAATGTGTTGACTTAGGATAATCTAAAACAACCTACATTTGGGATCAAGGTTTAAAAAGGTGTTTGACTTAGGATAATCTAAAACAACCTACATTTGGGATCAGGGGAGTAACAAACAATGATTTCAGGTCGTCCGATTAATCGTGATTAATCGCGATTAATCGTCCAGGTCGCTCCTAGGATTCGATTAGGAGGCCCGACTCGATTAGTTCGACCAGAAAGCTGGTCGTCCGATTAATCGTCGATTAATCGCAATTAATCGGACGACCAGGTAAGATGGACGACCAGGCTTCTGTTTTTTTGGGCCTTTTCTAACTGGGAGTGGGCTAATGGGCTTTAAGTTTTTGGCCTGTTAGGGTTTAGATAGAATAGAGGGGCTGCAGGGGGGGTTTGGGACAGCAATATGGACCTCTGGACAGTGCAGAAAAGAGAAGAAACCAACTCCCACAAGTAATTCACTATCTAAACACTAATGTAGTCTTGATGCTAGCTTGATTGTGTATATTATATAGTATATATAGAGGTATATATATAGGCATATATGCCCTGAAATAGCTGGACGACCAGGTGGACGACCAGGGTCGACCAGGGCGATTAATCGCCCTGGTCGACGATTAATCTCGATTAATCGCCTGGTCGGTCCTAGAGCGACCAGCTTCGACCAGTCAACCTGAAATCATTGGTAACAAAATGTAGTTTCCATTAGCAGCTTGTGCTGGAATTAGCTGGCTCATAAAAAGCCATCAAGTGCGGTGCAAGCACTAAGAAGATCTGAACTATCATGAAGTGAAGGAGCAGAACTGCTGGATCTCTCTTTTTCATTTCACTCATGCAACTACAGGAAGTGAGCACTCCAAATATAAAATGCATATATATGCATAGCCTGAAAAGCTCTAATGAATTCGAAGTACAGCAGTAATGACAAACCAAGCACATCAGTGCCATGCTAGAGGGGCTCATTAGAATTCTTCAAGTTACTCAATTTGATCTGTGAGTTCATGCACAAGTACTGTGGACATGAATGCTCCATTTCTTTCATTTGCTACATCTATGGTTCTATTCTGTGTGTGTGGACTGTGGACACCATCCATTACCCATGCACTGAGCTCCATCACAAATTTTCAAGGCCAGAATGCTACAGAGTAAAGAGCACGACTAAAGTAACTAACTGTAGTGCAAGGCTGCCACAGAAATGCTAGATCAGTACAGATACAGATGTGTCAACTTCCTAGTATCAATCTTTTTACCTTTCTTTCCTTATTTAGTTGAGACCATCAGATTACTTCCGTTATCAAGAGCAATAGAAAGGAAGTCTATATCTTGCACCGGTGACTTGTCTATCTATATCTTGCTAGGGACTTAAAAAGGTTTTAAACTTTCATGTGCAAACATCAGTAACACTTCCAAGAACATATTACCAATTTTGAGCGTTTGTTCATGAAGGGTTCATTGATCAATGATCAATACATTCAGAATTAGGTGAACAACCTTTAGAAATAGACAATAAATTCAGAAGTTTAGACAACCAGAACTAGGTCAGACTGACAGCTGGTGTGCCCCCACAACCTTGCATGTATCTAAGCATCCTTCTATGGAATTGAGTTCATTCATACAAAGGAGTGGAGGCTGGCAGGCAGCGACTGGATCGATTATATTTAATTAACTTATGCAACCTCTGGGCCACATGATTTAGGAACAGAACTTTCATTCACAAAACTAACAGCATCTCATAAATTTACAGTACAATACAATATTGATCAGAAAGCACATCAGGCACATGCTAGAGTGACTCGTTAAGACAAACTCAACATATGAGAATGTGAAGGTCTAGTGCACAATGCAAAAGTGAACTATATATGAATTCTTCAACGATAAATCCGTGCTTTTGTTCTGTATTCATGGACAATGAACACCATTGAATTACCCAAGCACTGTGTTCTGGCAGTCAGTATCAGTACTAGGGTAAATCTTCTACCAGTTAACAGCACAGCTATGCAATTAGGCTGCATTTGGTTGAGAGGGATGGCATAAGAAGGGATATCAGTCTCTTTACTAATCTTCTTCCTCCCCACCACACCGCAGAGAAGGCCACCGCCCACCACCCACCATCGCCGGTCCGGGCCCCAATGCCGCCCATTCGGTGGTGCCCACCCAACTCTTGCTCGGCCGCTCCACTCTGGCCAGTTCTGCCCATCGGTGCCCATGGCCGCCCGGTGCCCTGTCAAGCCTTGCTTGGCCCACAACCCTGCCTGTCCTCACCTCTGAGTCTCTTTACTAATCTTCTTCCTCCCCACCACATCACAGAGAAGGCCACCACCCACCACCGCCGGTCCAGCCCCCGCGCCGCCCGTTCGGTGGTGACCAGCCAACTCTCGCCCGGCCGCTCCACTCCGGCCAGCTCCGCCCATCCATGCCATGGCCGCCGGTGCCCTGTCAGGACTTGCTTGGCTGCACCCCATCTGGCCAACTAGCCCGGCCTGCCCATCCACGCCGTTTGCCACCCAACCACGCCGCTTCTACCGGCTCTCGCACCATGGCCGCCATCGCCCCGTATGGCCACTGCTTTGTTGCACCCCCGCCCGCCCGTGCCATGGCCACCAGCGCACCATACGGCCCCTGCTCGGTTGTGCCTCCACCTGTCCGTGCCCCGTTCGGCCCTTGCTTGAGCGCGCCACCCACCCAGTCACATGAGGATGAGCCCAGTCACGGCATGAGCGAGGACGAGCTCGTCCGCCTTTTTCCGAGGGACAGGGTTGCCCCACATATATGCGGAATACTCCCTAGTGGGATGGTGTCCCCTCTTGTCTCCCAACGAACACATATATGTGGAATACTCCCTAGTGGGATGGTGTCCCCTCTTGTCTCCCAACGAAACACCACAAAAACTAGGACCATCCCATCCCATCCCACCTTGTCCTCAGAACCAAAAGCTACCTTAGAGTAAGGTCGCAACAAGAAATTTGTGTTAGTTTTGTGGTAGTCTTTTTATTTGTAGCAGGCGAGGATGTAATCTGAAACTTGTTTGTGGGGTGTGTGTGTGTGTGTGGTTGTTGGGGTTCTTGTCCCTTATTTTCTTCTTAATATAATGAAGCGCAGCTCTCCTGCGTTTTCGAGAAAAAAAAAAGAAATTTGTGTTTCTGTTCTCTATGTGTTGACATGGGCACCATCAAATCACCCAAACACTAAGTTCTGACAGTCAATTTTAAGGTAAGACCGCTACAAATCAAATGCACAGTTATGCAATTACTGTAAGGTCTCTGCAAGAATGCTAGTAAGACATCCCTCCTGGCCTTTATCTGTACAACATAGGAACCTTCCATCACACTACCAAAGATGCTGGAAAATGGGAGTAACTGCTACTACTATGGCATTTGCACTGCAGTTCCTAGTTCCCACCAAGTGGATATCAAACAAGGATGAGCATAAAGCAACCAAGGTAAGGAGCAACAATCTAACAGACTACAAATTCTCTAGTTGCCTATGAACTCTAACCAATAGGATTATTAAGGCCTTGTTTAGTTGGGGAAAATTTTTGGTTTTGGCTACTGTAGCACTTTCTTTTGTATTTAGTAATTATTTTCTAATTATGGACTAACTAGGCTCAAAAGATTCGTCTCGTAAATTACAGGCAAACTGTATAATTGGTTATTTTTTATCTATATTTAATGCTCTATACATGCATTTAAAGATTCGATGTGACGGGTAATCTTGAAATTTTTTTTGAACTAAACAAGGCCTAAACTGAAGGGCATGAATTCTGTGCTGGCATAATAACAATTAGACGCAACAGCAGAGAGCAGACATACCATGTGGGGATACTTGTCCTGGTCAACAACTCGGGTGTTCTCCAGCTTGATGTTGAGGTACTGGTCAACCGAGTGGAGCGTCCCGCGGATCGCCAGGTCATTCTTGAGCTCCACTGTCACCTCCTTCCCCACGAGCTCCTTGAAGTAGGAGAAGAACAACTGCGGCCACAAGACGAAGCGAGGCGCGTCAATCGAACTCCACCGCCACCCTAGCAACAACAAGGCGCCCGCACTCTACAACAAACAGGAGGGGTAAAAAAAAATTACCATAGTGCCTCGACAACTCTCGCTACTGCAGGCTCAGCTCAGCTCAGTCGTCCCCCTGAAAAATCCGCAAACAGTACAACAGAATCAGCACCCAAATTCAGGACGAGGGCATGTAAATTGGGTCAGATCCCAACACAAATAGCTTACACTAGGGCTTGGGGTGCTCGGTTTCACAGAGCGTGAGGGACAGGGAGGGGAGGGGAGGGGAGGGGAGGGGAGCGGGGTCACCTGGTGGATGCTCGTCGCCGGCGAAGGGCCCGACGAAAACCTAGCCACGGGCGGCGGCGTTCGCCGCCAGGAAAGAAGGGCAGAGAGCACTGGGGTGGGGATGCGAAAAGTCACGTGACTCGGGGACCGCGGAGAGAAACTAAACGGGAGCTCAACTGGGCCAGCCCACCGGGCCCATTTCACCGCCGCGAGTAGATGGGAGCCTGGAAACGGCCCAAAAGACAAAGTGCATTTTTCTTAGGGGGAAATATATCAAATAAAATTGTTAGAACCGGAAGCATCAAATAAAAAGAACTGGAATTTCAAAATGTTTCTCGGGGTGATTCTATTTATAGGGGTTTATATAATGTGCCACATGAACTTTCTTCTAGGCTCTTATTCATTATAGTTTTATTTGGTTTATGAGGTTCGGCTTTAAGTAGAGTTTAACGAGGCAAATCAACATTTTATTTCGTTCGAAATCAGCTAGTAGTTTAATTCTGAAATGATAAAATAGAAATGTATGGCCTCTTTTTCCTACTATAATTTTGGTATTTTCATTCTCTTTTTTTGGTGACTGGGATCATTTCAAGGCGTGCTTGTTTTTTTTTCTGCATTTGAGCATCTCCAAGAGTTTGGCAAAACAACTTGGTATCCATATAATTTTGACAAAATAAGAAAAAACTGCCACCAACATTTAGGCAAATCAACTTGGCAAAAATAACAACTTGGCATATCATGACTTCCACCGCTCAAAAATAGCAACTTGGCATATCAACTTGCCATCGTGATTTCTGGCGCCGTATTTCCTTCCCTCGCGCGCACAAAGCCTTCGCGCCTTTCCTTTCCCTTTGCGTGTGAATAAAAGAGTGTGTCTCTCCTTCGTCTGTGTGAAGAAAAGGTCACGCCGCCGCCGTTCGTCATTTCTCCTCGACGCGAAGCCAGGCTATCCAACGTTCAAGTACATGGTTCCTTTTTTTTCTATAGTCGATCTTCATGCCCAGCTAGGGTAGTCGGCATCTGCTAGGGCAAGGCAGCCGTTGTGGATAGTCATCGTCCTTCTAGGGTTCACCCTAGGTCTGATGCCAGGTAACCGATCGATGAAGCTGCGATGTGGCGGCGGTGTCATTCGCGCGAAGGGGAGAAGGGGAAGTGCGCGAAATTAGTCCAAAATAGCAAACTCTTGGAGAGGGGCTATTTTTTACTTTTTATATTATTTTGGAAGTTGGCAAATTATAAGATTTGCCAACTAAAAAAATAGTAAACTCTTGGAAACGCTCTAGGAATATGGATGCTAGAATAGGCTGATTTTTGTGGGATGTGATGGCCCACTAGTTGCTTCGGTCCATTTGTCGTGCCAGCATCTTCACATGCCATAGCCTTGACGAGCATAGTGTTAGAGCATGTTTGAGTTTCAAGCTCCGTGCATGCAGCTGTTCGAGCGTTTGGTTGGCTAGTTGAAGGTTGAGGTCTGTCCCATGCGATGCAAGATTCTCTCCTGAGCCAGGCTGAGCTCATACGCTCGAAATGACCGTTTCTTCGCAACCAGACTCGCGCGATGCAGGAAGCATGCAGCCAGTGCATGTCAGTGAGACAAGCGATGCTTACATGTATGGGAACCCAACGAGATTTCCCTCCATCCAACCTCTGTGAGTGTGATAACCAAACACAGCCGTGCATGCTCTCAACCTGGCTCCCTAGAGCATAGCTGTTGAGGTACAGCCTGGTTCATGTAGAAGTCAACCAAACACGCCTTAACATGTACGGGTTGGGCGGCCATTCCTTCTCGCTGTCGTCTCGGTGGTCAACTTTCGTGGTCGAGGACACGCCTGCAAGCCGAAGCAGACAACTACGGTTCTTCCACTACTGTAGCACAATCTACAAAGCAGGAGACGTAATGCCTTGTTTAGTTTTCAAAATTTTTCAAAATTATTTATCACATCAAATTTTACGACGCATGCATAGAGCATTAAATATAGATAAAAAAATAATTAATTGTACAGTTTACATGTAATTTATGAGACGAATCTTATAAGCCTAGTTAGTCTATAATTAGACAATAATTGTCAAATAAAAACGAAAGTGCTACAGTAGCGAAACCAAAAAAATTCGCGAACTAAACAAGGCTTAAATTTTGGTGTAAGTTTTGGATGTCATGTAAAGAAAAAAATACGAACAATATTATATCTCTAAATAAATTTATTATATATATATATATATATATATATTGTACCATAAATATTGATATCTTTTTATATATTTAAGCCTTGTTCAGTTCGCAAAAATTTTCGAATTTCAACATTGTAGTACTTTTTTTTTATTTGACAAATATTGTTCAATTATGGAGTAACTAGGCTCAAAAAATTTGTCTCGCGATTTACAGATGAACTGTGTAATTATTTTTTATTTTCATATATATTTAATGTATCATGCATGTGCCATAAGATTTGATGTAATAGAAAATCTTAAAAAAAATTAGAAACTAAACAAGGCCTTTAATCTATTCAAAAAACGAAAACGACAGAGCTGGCTCCGTCTCGGTCATGGCCAGTAAGGGATACCCCCGATGAAGGTGCCCAACGCAGGGCTCCATCCATCCACTGGAATACCCTATGCGATGACTCGCCTTGTTTACATCTAAAAACTTTTGGAATTTTCACACCACAAAATTTTTATTTTTATTTAACAAACATTATTCAATCATAAAATAACTAGATTTAAAAAATTTATCTCACGGTTTATAGATAAACTGTATAATTAATTTATATTTTATCTGACAGAAAAATCTTAGAAAAGTTTTTGATTTTGGAAGGCCAATCACGGGACAGTACAGACCCCGGGTTTGCATGATGCTTCCGTTATGCCTTTTTCAGGGCGGGCATGCTACTAAAGCTGGAGGAGACGTAAAGACAACAAGAACACAGCTAACATATCATATACTCAGATTCGTTCAAATTCACACCTCAGCACTTATCAGATTCACAACTGATAAGGCAAGTTCATTCCTCGACCAAACACGATTTCAGTCCCACAATGACCACGGGATCATCACTCAACAAGTCATCTATATTTGAGATTAACTCAGTATGAATTGAATGTCCGACCGTTCTCAAACGAACTCAGATTCCTCAGCAAAATGCATGCATACAGAACTTAACGCAATCGAACGGTGGCCAGTACACTAAGAACCGAAAACGGAAAAAATAAGGGCCTACAAAGAGAAATGCCGGGTGCTTCCTTCGTTCCAGGAGCAGGGGAACTTTTGAAAAAACCAACACCGAGCTCTTTCCTTTCCTAGCTGCAATTAGTATCCAGGGACAAGGGCCGGAAACTGGATCAAACTGGCTAGCACATGGCAGCCAATGCTCTCCTAGAATCTGAAGTCCGGGTCGACGTCCATTGCCCATCCAAATTTCGCGATAAGAGATTTGTTGAAAATCTGCCAGCAGAACACCAGGTTCAGTAACTGCAGGCCTTTGCAACAGGAAAACTTGGAGCGAAACAAATGTTGTCCAGAACCAGAAACTAGTCAAACTACATACCTTCTCAATAGGGACCTCATGGCGTTTGCACCATGCCACGGTAATTCTAGGATCAAGGTAGTTGATCTTTGACGTTCCAAGTGCAACAGTCTTCAGATCCTCTTTTATCTTCTTGTCCATCTCCATCTTATCTATCTTGCCTTCAACCATTGCAATCTTCTTTTCAATCCTGCAAGTGGGTTTTGTGAGGTTGCCTACACCTTGCTCTTTGTTTTGATATATATACAAAATATACAACAAAATGTGTGATTGAGGTTTTACGCTTCAGGAGCCAAGTTCCTCTTTTGCTTCCCCTCTTTATCATATCCTAGAGGCTTCCCTTTCTTTGCTTTGCTCAAGTCTGCTTTCAGCTCCTCCATTTGGGACTGGAGAAGAAAAGGCAAGTGTGTCAGACAGTTCAAGAAATCACAAAGCTATTGGCAGAAACTTGAGCTGATAACTTGCACCAGAAACCAAACCTTCAATTCATCAATCTTTTCATTCAGTTTAATCATCTGGGATTCATGTGATTTTGAGACACTACGCTGATGGTTACAGATTATGGCAACCTGAGTACACGAGAAAGGGCAGCCCAAAGTCAGGACGATTGATGATACAAGTAGTTAGTTTTCTCCCCATAGTAAAAGAAAGTACCTCTTTGTTTGCTCGTTGATAGACAGCAATTTTTTCTAGAAGAGTTCCATCTTCTGTTTCTTCATGCAACTGTAATATTGGCACAAGTACATATACACTTAGACCATTCTACGAGGATGGTAGCACATGAACAAAGCACAATAACATGCTTACATGTTATCAGAAAGTTAAAAACCAGAGGTGCAAAAGAAAAACTGAAGATATGACAAACTGTGTAACATTGACCAACAACTTGTTTGCATTAAGTTGAGCTGTAGGTACAAGTAACATTTATAAACACTAAAATACCAGAAGAAAACAATACGTTTACATCAACAGCTCTATGCATCCATGCAAACCTAACAAGTTTGAAAGAATGGACAACTGAAACCCAGTAAGACAAGATTCTTTTCAACTTACAATTCCGTCCAATGTGATGGAAGCATTATATGTACGGAACACTTTTGCAGTAAGCCCAGGCATTAGATCCTTCAAATGAGCATTTAGCCTAGTTGTATCAATCTTGTCAAAGAGACCTTCTCCCGGCTTCTTTCCTATAAGACCAGAAGTGAATGATTAGGGAAGAGATAGAAGAGATTTAAAACTAAAAGGGAAAAAAAAAAGAGAGAATTAAGTGTGAGAGGTACCAGCACGGAAACCCTCAATTGCCTTGTACACAAGCTCTTCGACCTCTACGGTGTTAAAGTATCTTATCGAATCTTTACCCAGAAAGTCAAACTGCAAAGTTGATTAAAAGTCGTATACTCAGACTGCATCAGAATTAACTAGTCATATTGAGTGAATACGGTGAATAATGTTGAAAATCAATACCTGAATCTTATTTGGGGGCATACACGTAACATTATCAACCTTAAGCGTACAGCAACCAACAGTATCAGCTTCGTCATCATCCTGAAAATGATTTAAAATATTAACTAAGAACAAGTCTTGTTGGCACATATTCCAAAGAAGCTCAAAGCCAAAAAAACAAGTAATGTAAAAATTTAGGTGATGACTATGCTATCAGGAAACATTTTCTTCAGAAAGTAGCTCAGCATGTAAAATTGTGGTGGCCAGTGCCTCAGTTAACCCTTCCCATAGTGGTCTTGGTGCAAAAGTGTTTTTTTAAAATAATTCTAGTGTTGCTGATGCCAATGAGATGTCATATAAAAGCAAGCGTACATGTCCAGGCTTACATAAATAAAAGAACCTATGAGCAAACTCCAAATGTAGGAAATCAAATTGCCACCAGACACATCACAGATATCACAGATAGATAATAACCTCAAGAATACTGGAACATCACTCATAACCACCGAACACATGTTCCAGTTGGATGTACCTTTTCATTGCCTGCCCTAAGGGCTAGTTTATCTATAAGGTATGTAGCCACAGCAATTTGCCTCCTCGTCACATCTTTGTTTTTGAAATCTTTTGTATAATTCTCACGAATTCTTTGTATGTGACCCTGCCAATGGCACACAAGAAAATTATATGTACATCAATACATGCAGACTCAAAACCTCCATATATACAAACTGAACTTCCCCCACCTTCAACTTTCTGGACTTCTCATACTTCTCTTTGTCACTTTGCCCTTTCAGTGAGCTGCTTGCTGCCAGGAAAACATACTTGAAATCCTTTTGGCTAATTGGATCATTCCAAAAAGCCAACCATGTAACAGTATTGTCATGTTTGATTTCTTTCCAACTGCAGGACACATGAACAATCAAACACTTCTTGCATGCTATTTGCAAACACAGTTTACACACAACAAATCAGGGAAAATGGTACCTTTCTCCAGGTATCGGGCACTCAGGGACTGGAGCTCCTTTTCCAATATTTATCGTGATATCGCTTGGTTGAATGCGTCGCTTTAGTTTTCCCATCTGAAACAATGTAAAAAAAAAGCCTAAAAAGATGGCACTCACTTGGCAAACAAAGGCACATGTATTTTACAAGACATTGAATCTGTACCTTTGGATGTTCTCCACGTCCCCTGAACAAGCCAGGCGGTTCTACTCTGAAATTTCCAACCTGGAATGGAACAAATAAACAATTTAATCAAAGAAATGTTGGCAAAATGATTTTGAAAAATAGTAGAGCACAGAAACAGTAGCTTATATGCAAGTGCAACAATGATGTCATACAAACAGTTATTTATTACTGAGGAAACAGATTATCATACATCATTACACCATTCTTCACATCTGGTGCAAGAATCTTAACATGGCAAAAAAAAAAGTCCCACCTTGTAAAAGCTATCGATCTAGTACAACAGCAGAAAAGGTACCAAGAGAACTATCTATAGATTAAGGCACACATTATCAGCTCACATATTATAAAACTATGTCAGTGTATAAAAAATTACCTTTTCTTTAACACCATCTACAACAGCCCACATGTACTTCTCCTCTTGTTTCAATTTCTCTTCCCTCAATGCTTTTTTCTCCTGAAAATAACAGCAATTTAATCACAATGAGAAGACATTCTGCAGAGTAAGCCAAACCTGCAGCTTTGTTTCAACAGAACACACACACACACACACACACACATGCCTCTGTTGTCATCTGCTTCTTCTTCTCCTTCTCTCTGAGGTGCCATTCATATATTGGTGTGAAATCACAAAGCTCAAACTTCTTGATAATATGGTTTTTACCAAGAATTTTTCTCCAGTCAGTGAAAAAGTTATCAATGAATGTTGGCTTGCCCGCATAGTCTGTGTCTTTCATAACAGCAAACATTGTTGCAACCTGCAATACAAAGAATTAACACAGTAGGAAATTATATGAAGAACTATTTGGATTTCAGAGCTACTTCATGACTAAGTCATCCTTGTTGCTTACATATAAAAATTTGGAAACAAAGAACATGAATATATCACCTCCTCTTGTTCTGGTGTCAGATCAACAGGTTGCCCATTGTAAAGCATTTTTACACCATGAGGCTTGTACGGAGGAGGGAAAATAACGCCATTGTGCTCCAAGGTAGTCCATTTCTTTCCTTCACCAGATCCAGGAGGGACCCTCATTGTCTTGGAGAACTGAGAATTTTTCATGTTCTTCTTTAATTTCCCTTTCCCTTTCAGTTTCTTGATGTCCTTCGCAGAAGCAGGACTCTTCTTGACGATACTCTTTGCAGGTGGCTTGCCTTTCGAAGACTCTCCCATTTTCAGCCTTTGTGCAAGAGGTGTGTTGTCATTGTCATCTGTCTTGATTTCTCTTTTAACACTTGCAGAAGCTGAAACATTTGAAGGTTTTGCCTTCTTAATAGCTAAACTTGTTTGATTACTATTGTCTAGAGGCCTTTTACCCAAACTTCGCTGGCCATTTGTATCACTGTTTAATCCTTTGCTGGAAGAAGCTGTTTTTAGGTTCCCACTGCCAGCAACTTTTGAAAATCTGGCAGCCAATGGCTTCTCATCCTCTGAATCTTCAGAGACATTACCTCCACTTTTTGGACAAGCATTATTGGGCAACCTGCTTGCCAATGGTTTATCATCATCTGAATCTTCATCAGGCTGCTCAACCTTCGGTGCAATCCTCTGCAGAACAGGCTTACTCACGCTGTTGTTAGACATTTTGGACGAGTTGATCTTGAGACTCAATGGTTTATCATCGTCATCTGAGTCATCTGCCTTATGAACCGCAGTATCAACTCTCTTCAACTTCTTCTCCTCAGCCTTTCTCCTCAACCCAATCGGCACCTCATCATCCGAATCGTCAGACCTCTCGTCCTTCACAAGAGGTCTTTTCAGTTTACTCTTGTCAATGCTATTATTACCCTTTGAACTATGTTGTGCCGAACTATTTGGCTGGCCAGACCCTGAAGGCCGATGGTTAGGAGTGGATGACAGTGGCTTCATATGCACTGGCCTCGAAGCCCCGGTCACGCCATTCTTCTGCAGGTTATGAGCCACAGGTTTGGGCCTGGCAGGGTTCCCAGAGCCTCCTGACGACCCCTCCTGCTTGGAGGGGGTGGGCCTGGCAGCGCCTCCTGACGACCCCTCTTGCTTAGACGGGGTGGGCCTGGCAGTCTTCAAAGAGTTACTCGTCCTCTTGAACGAAAGGGGAACATCGTCGTCGTCGTCGAACATAGCAGGGTTGTTGCTAGGGTTGACAACCGCCATCACCCCGTCGTCGTCGTCACAGCGGTGGGGCTCTGTCACCACCAGATCAGAAGGACCAAGTATAAGCCACGCCTGCAAGAGAGGAGCACCAACAGATGTCCGCGTAAGCAAATCAAGAGACATGGAAGAGCAGCATATGAATTACGAGATTCAGCTAATCGAGCTGTGCAGCCTATCCACAAATCGAAGCGTCTATTCATTTGAGACAGCCCCCCAGTCCTAATGTTCCTATCGACTACCCGTCTCATGAATCAGGACAAGAGGCTAGCATAATCGAGTTGCACCCAGTCAATTCTGTATTACAGTCTGCTGAATCAGGACAAGACGCTAGCACAATCGAGTTGCACCCAGGCCAATTCTGGATTGGGGAAGCACCCTTCGTCCCAATGGCTGACGCCAGATTAAGTCGAGCAACACACGAGAGCAGCGCAACCACCGCTCCCCGGCACCTCCCCCTCCAGATCGCCCCCCACGCCTCCTCCCCAATGACGACGACGTCGGAAGGGCAGACGGAACCCGCAGCGGCCGATCCAGCGGGCCACGACCCCGTAGTCGTCGTCCTCCCTCCCTCCCCCCCCCCCCCCCCCACCGACCAATCCAATCCCAGACACGGCACCCCGACCAAACGAACGGAGATGGAGCGAGAGTTCCGAGGGACGCACCGACCGAGGCGCGCCCGCACGCGGCGGCGGCGCGAAGGTGGCGCGCGGCAGGTCAGGTCAGGTGAGGTCCGGCCCGGGCCGCGCGTACGGATCCCCCCGCGGCGGCAGAGGCGCGTCTCCTCCTCCGGCGAGCGAACGAGGCGGCTGGCGGGCGGGACGGAGACGGGGCTAGGGTTAGGGCGCGCGCCGCTCCCCTTGCAGCTTATCTATCTCACCTCTCGTCTCGTCCCTCTCTCGCTGCTCGCTCGCTCGCTCCCCTCGCTCTCGTATTTCTATCCCCCGCGCCTCGGCCTCGGCCTCGCGTGTCGCGTCGCGTCGCGTCCTCGTCTTTCCGCCTCGTGTTTTTTCCCCACCCCTTCCTTCGCTTCCTTTCTCCCTCCGTGCCCTCGCGGGCTGCGTCTTTGTTCCGACCCGCCGCACTACCACGGAGGGAGAGAGAGAGGGGGAGGGAGGGAGGGAGGCTGACGGGCCCACCGGCAGAGAGACGGAAGCGGTGGGAGGGATATACTGGTAATCTGGTCGCGTGGGCCCGGCGCGCAGGGAGACACACACGGAGGTGGCGTGAGCGTTGCGTGGCGTGCTGAACCGGACCGAGCCCGGGGGCGCGCCTCGCCCGGCACGGGCCCGCATGTCAGTGGGCTGTTTTGGATTTATATTTTAAAGGAAAAAAATGTTTTGGGTTTGCGTGGAAAGGGTTGCGGATTACGTTTCCCCATCACAGGAAAGTACGTTTTTTTTCCGGGATCTGAAAGTGCGACGACATCCGTGTTGCATTTATCAGCTGCTACAGTGGTTTTTAATCCCGTGGTCGCGGGCACAATACAAACCCTTTTTTTTTTCTTTGGCACCACAAAATCTCTAGTCTTTACCTTGTAGTACTCGACTAAAGTAGTCGTTAATTAATCAAATTATTATGTTTGGATAGATGAACCCGCTGTTGTAAATGATGTAGCCATTTTGTCGAATAAATAAAGCTCGCCTTAAGGAATTTTTTAAAATATAAGGTGACTAATTTTTAGTTATATGATGTTTGAATAATTGAATATGGACTATTGAGAGTGACTAACACCTAGTTAGGTACGCTAAAAATTAGTCCACCTTTTAACCGGACTGTTTTACTAAAAGTTATTAGTCCAATGATCCAAATAAGCCTTAAGTAGAAAATTGGTACCCAAATATTTAGGTCAGGCATATCATGTATATTGTAGATGATGTATGCCTATTTTACTACGATAAGACAAAGACGGTTCTAATTGTGTCCTACTCCACTCATTTCTAATAATTATACAGTACAACTTAATTTTGGTTTTTGTCTTGAGGTCAAGTTTTTTCTATGAAAATATGTTAACATCTACATGTTCAAAAAAAAACACACCATGTATGTGGATAGCTGCAACTAAAGGCTGCAAAATTAGTAGGATTACATAGCCATTATAGGGAGATGATGTGCATAGTTAGTGAGGGACGAGATGGATGTCTTGCATGTTGAGATAGACATATAGAGATGATTACACACAAAAAAAGATGATTAGTTTTATAAAAAATATATAGATATAAATCAAGATATAGATATAACCATTGTTCACTTGAGATTATCTATTGAATTTGTTATCACAACAAATCAGCGAACAATATTTTTAGTCATAATTTATCAGCCAAGTGAAGAGGCAATGAGAAGCTTGTCGCCCTATCTTGTTTTTTTAATCGGAAATTGAGAAGGTTGTGAACTCAAGTTATTCCTTCCTTTATCGACGAAAAGTAAAAACAAAGTGAGGAAGGCTTCATCGGGCACAAACGTTGGATACCATTATTCATATGTACACTTTCCATTTGTTCAAGCCGTATTAGGTTTGTTTTAAGTTAATATTTTGAATTTTGGCTATCAATTTTAAAATCTACTTAGTTTCACAATATGTGAACCATATATTGTGAAAAGTATTTCTCACAGTAAACTTAAAAACATAAATCTTATCTTGCCAGACTATATTTATATATTAAAAATGATAGTTAAAGATAGAAATATTTGATTTAAAACAAAACTAATATGCCATGTAAAGAGAAAGGAGTAGTCTTCACAGCCATATGATAGGTTAGATACTAACTCAATGTAACTTATGTATTCAACCATATGGTTAGTTCACTGAAGCCCTTTTATAGGGTAACTTTTGGTCCGCTTAGAGTCTCTAACAAATAAAAAAAACATAAAAACACCCTTTGAGAACCTAATCCGTTTCTAGGATTTAAAATATTTCAATCACTTGAAATTTAGGAGTAAAGTATAATTTGAAGGTACGAGGGAACAGAAAACCTTTCGAAATACAAGTATACAACTGCACCTTAATTGGATTGGACTGAGTACATTAATTAAGTGTTGTTTACTCACGTACGTGTGTACCAAATCGGGCTCGGTCGCATATAAAGTCAAATCGTCCCAAAAATTACCATGTATCCCAAAGTACGAATGAAACAAAAGCCACTGATGATAACCATTACCCAATCCAAGAGGGAGTCATGGATTATCCAAATCATTTTTAAATATTTCCGTGTACTATGCACATGTCACTCTCAACGTCCCCTCGGTGTTATCGAAGCCTCGGCACATGGGATCGACAAAACCCCACTGGCTGCACGGAGAGACAAGGTTCAAATTACCAATCTGCCCACAGCTTTCTACCGATGTATACTAGCATTGCATTTTTATGAACAAATCTTAAACTTTCTATCCAACGACGATTGGCACGACTACATGAGTAAAGCAAATTGGTGTCAATTTTGGATGCAAGAATCGGTTCCGATTCTCTTTAGATACGTAGAAATGTTTGTAGTGATTCTCTCTTTTTTTACTAGAGATCAAAATCACCACTAGAGTAGTTTCTCTAGATTTTGTTTAACACGTTCCTACCTCCCATATAGTCTAGAAATATTTCTAGTGATCATCTTTAAGTGAAACTAATTTAAATTGGTTGCTTTTTGATTTGATTTGATATTTTGCCAATAATACTTTTTATAAAACTTATATATTTTTATGATTTTTTTCTGGCAAACTAATGATTTCTGCCACCCTTCTAGAATCAGAATCGGATCGACTTGCCAAACGATTTGAGAAAGCGATTCTGATTCACTTGAAGAAACGTTTCTAAGAATAATCTGAATCTCAAACGTTTATGCGAGAATATCTCTACCAAACTCACCCTTGAGAAGAAGAATTGAACTAGAAACTAAAGTAAAACGGTAAATTAGGAACCTGCATCACTGTTCAGAGTTCCACCAAAAATATCTAAATACAATAACCTGTTGTCAACTTGTCATATTTATATGCTTGGAGTATTGCTTCTCATTGTCTCATATTTAAGACAATAACCTACTAGAAGCATGCCGTATAAATTTAATTCTAACTTTTAGTGAAAGTGCACGGAAGAGACATTTTATGAACCATTGCTCTACTTAGAACACATATTTTCCCTATATTTACATTTTTCTATGAAATTAGACCATTCTAGTACCTTTTTTTTTATGAAATTACTGCATTCCAAGCTTTCATGTTCCAGTCTCATTACATAGATAATTCACATCTACCCAAGTTTTGAACAATATTAGAACGCAACATGAAAATCCTATTAGGTTGAAATGAGAGTTTCTTTAACATTTAAAGGTCAATCTGGTCATTGCACAGAAAATTAATTAATTCTAGTTATCTCCGGATCCTAGCATCGCTCTTCTTTCACTCCGCATCTCCTCTTCACTTCCAGAGTCCACCGGCTCCGATCCCAACTCCCATGGCGCTCTCCATCTCCACGCCCACCTCCTCCTCCCTCGTCCCGGCCTCCCGTCAGGTACTACACCCTCTCTACCCGTCTCCCCTCCTCTGATCCTCTCCAGCAAGCTCCCATTCGCGCAGTTCGGCCGCTCGCCGCCACCGTAGCCACCTGGTCATCTCCCCCTGTTTCACCTGTTCTTGGTCGTTGCTTCAGGTGGTCAGGTTGACTTCGCGGTCGGCAAAGCCTGCGACTTTCAGCCTCCGGAGGCCGCCTCTCGCCGCGGCGGCCGCCGCTGGCAACGCACCCACGTCCCCGGTCAGCGGTACTGCTCCTCTTGGCCCCCAATCAGTGTCCTGTCCTGCGGCTTCTCGTGACGTGTAGCTTTCGACTTTCCTGACTCCCGATTCGCTCTGTTTCGGCGCAGAGGTCGTCACTGAGCTCGACGCGGTGGCCGGCTTCAGCGAGATCGTGCCGGACACCGTCGTGTTCGATGATTTCGAGAGGTACTGTAACAGTCTTCCTGCCTTGTTTTTGTGTCTTGTTGCCCCATTGGATTTGGACATTTGGTGGGTGGGTTGACCGAGGCTGGCGCATTGTGCTGTTATGAACAATCGCAGGTTCGCACCCACGGCAGCCACGGTGAGCTCGTCGCTGCTGCTTGGAATCGCTGGGCTCCCAGACACCAAGTTCAAGGTGAGAAGCTGTCGCGATTCGAATGTTCAGCTATTGAATTAATCCTGCAGTGCAAGAATGACATGGTTCATGTTTGTTGGGGCTGTTTGGTTGTTGCAGAGTGCGATAGATACTGCGCTGGCAGATGGTGAGTGTAACGCATTGGAGAAGCCTGAGGACAGGATGTCCTGTTACCTCACCAAGGTCTGCATGTTTCATATCAGATTTCGCTGTTACTACTGTGATAGACTGATATGATAGCTAGGCAATGTGGGGGATTCTGTGCATCTGAGGGGCTGAATCGGGAAGAACTTTCGCAGGCTCTGGCAAACGTTGGCGCTGAACTAGCTCATCAAGTCCCTGGACGCGTTTCGACTGAAATAGATGCTCGGTTGGCTTATGACACCCAGGGCATTATCCACAGGGTATGAGGTTTTATTTTTCTCTTTTCGTATTGCTTGAATGGAATTTGGTGCATATCTGCAATTATTAATAATTGTATGGACCTTCTGTTAGCATTATAGTTTGTTAACAGAAAACGGTTAAGAAGTTCTTTCTAGCAATGTCTGTATGTCAGCTTTCTTGGCATCTGCAGTTCAACCTGCAATGTAACACTCCAATGCACACAAAAAACAATGGTGATAGCAACAATATTTTGTTCCAGCATATTCTTTTATGTTACCAATGCTAGTGTTTCATATGCAAATATGCACAAGGATAGTTCAGTACTGTCAAGATAGAAAGAAGACTTATTTGTGGCATAACTCCCAAAGTGGGCCAATAGATGTAAGATAGCAGGGATATATTTAGCTGCATGACACTAGTATGGACATATGGATTAGTACTCTTATTACTAAGTTATTTATATGTCTATCGAACACCTCTTAGTTATAACCTTACTTTGATCAAATTATCGTACTAGTAAATTTGATCAATAATTTTTCATGGAACAAGCACTTGTCTGGCTCTGATGGGCTACAGCTGGCAACGAACAAAACACTAGCTGTTTGCTTGATATACAATTGTACAGTGCAGACGTGCAGTATAAAGTTGTGATTTCTGACAGAACAATATTTCTGAGACTTCAAATATGCATTTTTTAAACTCTTGAGCGACCTTTGAACACATTTTAGTCATCAGACAGTCAAATTCTCTCATGCTCATATTATCAACAATTCGACACCTCACTTTTTTTTAAAAAAAAGTTCAACATCTCTATGCTACCATCATAGCAATCAATATTACTGATTTCTACCAGTTGCACACATTTTTTTTATTCACATTCTCATTATCATACAGATCACACTTTTTACAATTTAACAGAAATGGCGACTTAATGTTTAAATAACTGTTCCTAAACCTCAGCACAAGGATACGGGCATATCAAGATATTTGCTATCTGAGTAATTGTACTCAAAGATTGTTCTTATCCTTGACCTTGTTGCTGATGCTTGTGACTAAGCATGGCTATTGGATATGCTTTGAGAAAAATATCTGTGCTTCTTCTCCTTTTTTACTGAAAAACGTCTGCGCTTATCAGTCACAATTTCCTTAAAACTCGTATCTTTGTATATTTAGGTGCATGAACTGTTGAATCTATACAACCAGCATGATGTCTCAACTGACCGCCTGTTATTCAAAATTCCTGCTACATGGCAAGTAAGTATGCAATGCACTACTCTAAGTTCTGCCTTGTTGTACCTTCTGTCTCGATAAATTTTTGCTTCCAACTTGTTTATCATCAGGGCATAGAGGCCTCAAGGTTGCTTGAATCTGAAGGAGTTCAAACACATCTAACATTTGTTTACAGGTAATATACAAAACATTTTGTATAATTTGCTCCTTATTCTATAGCTTAATGGTTAGAGCAGGGTACTATATGGACATTTTCCCCCCACTTCGCAACATTTTTATGTTACAATATTTGGGTGCTTAGCAGTACCCCCTTCTTTAAAGTGGAGCATGAAAACAAGCTATTGGCAATCTGCTTGGATTTTCATATTATGCTTTTACATGGAGTGGTATTCTGTTGAGTTCATCTTGTGGATAATAATTATTCAGGCTTACTGTTAATCAGGAAGAACAAGTTTGGAACTAAAGCACCTGCTATAGTGCAAGTTTGGCCCTTTACTTTACAGTTTTATATAAGATGAAAAATAACTTGGAGCTTATATACATCTTTTGTTTTGTGGCTGACCATTCTTGCCCAGTTTCGCACAAGCAGCAGCGGCAGCACAAGCTGGTGCATCTGTTGTACAGATATTTGTGGGGCGGTTGCGGGTAAATTTATCAAGCCATCTTTTACCATGACTCTCTTCTAAAACAGTATGTTGTGCTAACCACAAACTACCCAGGATTGGGCAAGGAATCACTCTGGTGATCCAGAGATAGATGAGGCTCTGAAGAAGGGAGAAGATGCAGGGCTTGCTTTGGTTAGTTTCAGTTCTTTTATCTTTTAGTTACTTATGCACGATTATATCAACATAAAAGAAATTTGAAGAATCAAATGTCTGGAAACAGGAGCTTCAACCTGCAACTTTACTGACTTACAGTAGTTTTTGTGCTTGCTGCCTGTCTATTAAGCTAAAAAACAAAGGAATAGATTGGGAGTTCTTCTACTCAGCTGTCAGGAAGTAATTTTGAGTTATCTTTGAGTCAATTTTAGCGTTTGTCATTTTTTATCATCCCATATCATGTAGAGAATTAGGGAAACACCTCATGCCTTTTTTTTTTTTGGGGGGGGGGGGGACTTTCATATATATAGATATCAGATACAACTTGGAGGTACAAGTAACATGATATACATGTGTTACACTATACATATCTCTAATACATCATTTGATTAATATCAGCAGATAATGTGTTGGTATTTTAGTTTCCTTACGGTAATGCAGTATAAGTGAGTAATTAACAAGACTAACATAGGTGGATAACTATGGTGCTTAGTATTAAGGTAGTCATCAATAAGGGAGTTACTTCTTATAGATGAGCTGTACACTTGCAATTTCTGCTACTAAGCTAGAGTTTATAACTTCATATATTTGTGGGTTATAATCCAGGCGAAGAAAGTATATGCCTATATTCACAGAAATGGGTACAAAACAAAGTTGATGGTTGCTGCCATACGGAACAAGCAGGACGTATTTAGCCTTCTGGGGTAATTTTTTGTTGTTGTATTACTTGTTTTTGCTGGATATTGGATACAAATTCACAAGTCATTGTCACTAACATGGAACTAATGTTTCTTAAATGTAGGATTGATTACATCATCGCACCACTGAAGATATTGCAGTCTCTGGAAGAATCTGTCACCGATCCTGATGTGAAGTACGGTTATGTCCCAAAGTTGACCCCTGCTATTGGCAAGACGTACAACTTCACTGAAGAGGAGGTTCGTGCACTCATGGATTTGTTCCAAATTCACATATCTGAAGTTCTGAACCGCTTAATTGGCAAATAACTTAATGATGATCAGTAATCATGCATTGTTTAGATTTTTTTTAAAAGGGCACCTTTGAGTACTCCACTAATTGTTCCCAATAGGAACCATTGCAAGTGTGATGTTGTATGTCAATTTATATTGTCTTCACCAGGCTTGTGCATTTCCGCTAGACGAATATAGAGAGATATGGTAGCAGAGAGTTGTGTAGAAGGACCAGGACATATCTGTAGGATCCTTTTATAGAACTCTCTGCAAGGGAAAACTCTGTTTCCAGAATTGATGAATGAGAATGACTCCCTGCTAGTCTGATGAAAATAAAAGTCTCTGATAAGTGCCAACCTTAATCAAGATAAAATAAAGCCAAGAAAAGAAAAAAAAACTGATCAGTTCTCTACTTTTTTTTAATCTTGTATCTTTATGCTGATTGATTGTTCATTTCCGATAAATGGTGTTTGCAGCTTGTGAAGTGGGACCAGTTGAGCCTATCAGCTGCGATGGGGCCAGCTGCTGAAGAACTGCTTGCTTCAGGACTAGAGGGATATGTGAACCAAGCACGCCGCGTTGAGGAGCTCTTCGGGAAGATCTGGCCACCTCCCAATGTTTAATAACGCCTTGCCGCGCCACAGTTTTCAGTTCCAACAGAGAGCAATAACAACCGGCAAGGGAACAACACTTCGCTTGCTTGCCACTGGTTCTCCAATGTGATTTGCCTGGCAGTCCCACAATGCTGTGCAAAAGACGTTTTGCTTCTTCTTTTGGATCCTACAAGGGGCGCTTCAGTGTTTTCGTGAACTTGCATTGTGTATTGTGTTTTTGTGATTCAAACGATGTACTAAACTGATGAGAACCTGTCTCCTGATATTCCCTGCATCTTCAAATGTCCTGGTACTGCTACCAAACAGCTTCTTGGTTCAGGTGGCAATGTGCCAATGTGCCAATGTTGTTCCATGAGAATCCTCCATCCAACTATTCCAACACCACCTAAGCTGCAGTTACATGATTATCTGTCTGCTATCAAAAGCCATTCTATGCTAGTTAGCCAAGTTCATGTTTTCAAGATACAATCGCCCACCTAACATCAAAACTCTGTTGTGAAGCATCATGCTGAATGTATGAATTTACCATATGCTTCTGTTACTTGGCCTGTTTTTATTGTTATGTGTGTGTAAGTAAGCGATTGGTAGGTGGTATATGCGGATTAGAAGGAGGTGTAACCTATTGTTTGGTCAAAGTTTGTCGATGAAGGTCGGCAGGGCAGGCCGGTGGTTCACGCTGATACGGTGGGTGGAGCAAGCAATGAACCGGTGGACGGAGGAGCCAAAAATATTTCTCATTTTTGGCTTTTCATCTATATTTCAATTTCGACACCCATCTTTCTTTGCTCGTAGCGTTTAGTTTCCTTCTTGTGGAGTTTGCGTTTTTTTTTTTTGCCTTGTAATTTTGTTTCAATTTTTTTTGCCTTGTAAACGTCCTCTCAAGTCGTGAAAGTTAACTAACCCCAAATTTTATTAGTGTATTTTTTCTCTTATAGGCAAACTAACATCAAAGCAAGCAGGGTCTAAACGGGCCTCAATAACGTACTGCTATAGGCAAACGTGGCATCATGGCTAGCAAGCTTGCATGCAACAGGCACAATCAGTAGTAACAAACAAAACTACTATGCATGTAGCTCTTTCCTCAATCCTGTAATATAGTTTATTTTAACATTCAAAATTTATTCTAAAATATGATACATTCTACAAAACTCATTTTTATATTAAATACTTTATATTTATCAGTTAATCACCATTAATCAAGTTGATGATAACGTTTGATTAGGAAATAAAATGAGGGTACATGTGTTTTTTTATGTTTTCTCTTAATTTATTTTAATATTTATAGAATGTACTATATTAGAGGACAAAGGGAGTATGCTAATAGATAGTGTGAAATATACATGCACTTGCACATGAATACCCCTAAAGCCGGTGGTTCATTGGTGGAGCTAACGCTCAAAGCAAGCAGGGGCCAAACGGGCCTCAAGAACACACTGCTACAGGCAAGCATGACACTATAGCTAACAAGCTTGCATGCATCGGGCATCTAGTCAGTAGTAAAAAAACAACTATGCCAGTAAACGATGTGAAAATATACTTGCACTTGCACATGAGACCATGAAACTTGATGTACGACAAAGAGGGGCCATGGCCCCCTATGGCCCTAACGTAGCTCCACCAGTGATATCTATCCTTTCTACTGACACTGGCTTGAAAGACCCTATACACGACTTGCAATATCTGTATTATATTATCCTTAGCAGTAAATAAATAAAAGGCACATTTGAAATTTTCTGTTCATTCATAATTGCTCTTGCAAATCCCTCTTCTCTAATAGAAGATGAGCATTCCTAGGTAAGGATATTTGTGTAAAGCGTCATGTCATTTTTACTATTGCTACATCGACGTAACCAACTTGTTACTGTCTTTTCACATACATGACCCACCATGTAGTGTCGAGGTAGTTAATTTATTACCATCTTTGCACATTCATAGCCCATATAGTGTTTTATGTAATAAGGATTAGTTAGATTAGGTATATTGTTATAAATATATAAATATGATAAAATATACACACTCTGTTGTTAGTGTCGTTTTCTGATGAGATGGTAGCTCCATGATCAATTTGACCATTAATACTCACTAGAAAAGCTGTAAACATGACTTGAGATATCGTGGCGCATCATTTGATTCAAACCCACAAACAATATCATACATTTGTTATTTTGTAATTATTACCATTATCCTTAGCCATAAATAAAAATGCAACTTTGTGATATCCTCTTCCAAAAGAAAAATGAGCACTCTTAAGCAAGGACATTTGTGTAAAAACAACATGTTGCCTTACCATCGTAACCAATTTTTTTACTACCTTTGCATACACATGACCATCTATATATTTTTTCTGAATATGATAAGGACTAGTCGAATTGCTCGAGCTGCTCTAAGTCAATGTTCACCATCAAACTATAAGAACATAATACGTACAAGGCATATTGACGTTACTACATCACATATGACAACACGTACAACAACCGTACGCGTATATGTAACCGTCTTTACCATAAACGCATGCTACATACATAACCGACTTATCCCATAAAAGCACGTTGTGTTATACTCACCGAGCTCCGCAAATGCGTTTCTCCGAGGTGGCAACTAACACGCCTAATCTGGACCGATGGATCCTCCACGGACCATCCAAACACACCTCTTGCCCTACCTTTTTTGTTGCACAACAATTAATTCAAAACCCAAACCACCACGCACATATCATATATCTCTAGCCATAAATAAAGAGATGGCATGACATCTCTAGTGAGAGTTCCTTTTGCTGATACATACATTCATATGCTGGTTTTGTGTCTCTCTACATTTGCTTTTTTATCTCTCCTCTGCTCTCCGTCCCTTCTTTTTCCGCTTTTTTATACCCCCAGCAACAAAAACCCCACACCACGAGAGAGAAGAGAGAGGGAGAGAGGCCAAAAACCCCCCTTGGCAAGGCAAAGCAGGGCTCGGCGCAGACGAGAGAGTACGCAGGACGTACGAGAGGGAGGGAGTTGGTAGAGCGCGGCGCGCACGCCACAACTAGCGCAGGAGAAGCGAGAGAACCATCCCATGGCGGCGGCGGCGATGACGGTCGCCGTGGTGCTCGCGGCCGTCGTGGCCGCGGCGGCGACGGCGGAGGTGCGCTGGGAGGTGGCGTACCTCACCGTGGAGCCCCTCGGCCCCGCGCAGAAGGCGCGTACTTCTTGTCGCCACCACCTCTGTTTCTCTCTGTTCTTGTGTCTCTGCTGTCTGAAAGTTCTTGATTTCTACCGGAAAAAAAAAGTTTTCGATTTGCTTGAAAATTTTACGTGTTCTTTTTTCTTCGCTCTGTATTTTCTTTTTACGCCTCTTGGCTTCGTAAGATCTTGATCTTTCGGGAAGAAAAAAAAGAATCGCCATATATGTCTTTTTAGATGTTTTGATTGATTTTTGGCGGACGTTTGTTCGTTGGTTCGATCGACGTGTGCTTGTCTCAAAAACGCATCCTTTACTTTATTTTCTCTTCTTCGCGCGAGCAGTTTCGTCGAAACGATCTTCATCGTGGTCGCTTCGTTTGCGATTTCGTTGTCTTGTAAACGTTTCGAAACGCTCGGGCTCCTCCGAAAACAAATTAAATCCGCCGTTGATGCTGCAAGGACACTCTTTTTTGGTCGTGATATGTGTTCTTCAGACCTTTTTTTTTTTGGCGAAATTTTACTTGATTTTTGTGGCGCATGGCCGAAAGATTTCTTGCGCTGTGTGTGCCTGTCTAAAGATCTCTCCTTTGTGAATGAACCATTTCAAAGCCCAAAGGTTCATTTTGTTTTTTTGGCAAACAATCAATATGAGATACTGAGATCTTGTACTCTGTTTTTTTGTCATTTTTTTTGGTTTTTAATACAGTAGAGGAGTTTCGTCATGTGGGTTATGGCAGGGCTTGATGAGACGCAAAAATTCTGAGAACACGCATTTTTTTTCTCTCTTCAGGTGATTGGGATAAACAACCAGTTCCCGGGTCCTCTCTTGAACGTGACGACGAACCAGAACGTGAGGGTGAACGTCCAGAACAACCTTGACGAGCCCCTCCTCATCACCTGGTACTTACTTACTACTGATGATGCCTCTTGCCTCTCTGATCACTTCATTTTGATGCAGTCGATCTTAAGTAGTAGTAGTAGTCCTATCACGTGAAGCAAAATTAGTTTCTTGGGATTTTTTTTTATTCCACACATGCATTTTCATTTTATACCAAATTAAAAAAAAAAACTTGACGAGTCAAATTATGTCAGTAGCCAAATCTATGGTTTCCTTCCATCTCTGATGGGCCTGCACTTCCATTTCTGCGCTTCCTCTTTGCCTTCCTATATTTGCCATAAAACGTGCCATATTTTGCGTAGTGCATTTGAGACATTTATGGGCTTAATTGATCATGACATATAGGCATATACGGACAGGAATATCATGTTTTTTCCAGCAGATTGGTTCAGGTGCATGCATCTGTGCGGCATCATAACATTTATTTATATCCAGATAGTTCATACCACCACTAAAAAAATGATTTTACAAGACACCACCTAAATATTAATCGTGTCGGTTGCAAAATCCAACTGCCTCATAAAATGGTTGATGATTTTTGAACACGGTTATTTTTATTTATCGAAGCAGTCACGATTAAACGTCTCGTAAATAGATTTACGAGAGCAGTAAAAAAATAACCACCTACTACAATTAATTTCAAAAAATGGAGACTAATTTCGAAGTTGGAAAACCTAAAAGGCCCGCTTGGGTTAATATGACCAAGCCTACAAAAAATTAGAAAAAAAACCACCGCAAGCCCGTAAGCAGGCCATAGTATATAAATGAAATGAAATCCTAGCCCACCTACAATCCCCACTCTCTCTCTCTCTCACTCAGCCGTCAACGCCTCTTCTTCTTTCTTCACCTCTTTGCGAGCTCGCAGGCGGAGGGCGGCAGAGGTCAAATCCACGACACCTCTTCTCAGCGCACAACGAAGGGTGGTGGGGTGCCACGCGCTCCACGCGGGCGCGGCCTTGCCTCTCGTGGCAGCCGGGTTGCTGCCTTGACGGTGGCATACCTCGGCGCCACCCTCTCTCCTCTCCCCCTCCTACGGTGTGCCGCCCGGGGAGGTCGGACCTAGTAGTGGCATGGTGCAGGGAGGCCAAATCTGATGATGGCATGGCGCGGGAGTTGTCTCTCTCCTCCCTCTAGCATGTGAGGAGCCAGATCCTAGTGGTGACGGCTCGCGTGGGGGCTAGATCCACCGGCGGGACGTGCGGGGAGGCCTCTCCTGTTTGCATCGACGCTTGGAGGAGCTAGATCCGGCTACAACAGCGCTCGGAGGAGGTGGATCCAGCTGCAGTGTGCAGGGGAGGCCTGCAGTGGTGGTGGGGCCCGCACAGAGCAGGCGGGCTCTGAAACAATCTCGCTGGTGGGTTTTCTTTTTAATGGATTTTTGTAGGTAGGCCCTCGAACCACCTCAGAAAAAAGTGATTTACACAAGTCTTTCGTCTTAGGCGAGCACGATGCCCACCTTGATAAACCGAAATTATCCGTCTGCAATAAAAATACTATAGTCATGTAGCAAAATGTTAGTATTTGCTCTAGTGACTGAAGATGCAACGGTTTCTATTATTTTTAGATATATCTGTGTTCTTGAATTACATCTGTACCAAATAAAATCTGCATAACATTTTCTAGCCATGCTATCTCCTTATAGATTATCATATCACTTTTTACTACCAAATAAATTTGCAGATGTTAGACCATCCTTGGAAACATGATTGAAATGCTTAATACCTGAGGGTTGCTTTTGCAATTCCTTTTTTTTTCAAAAACTGAACTCATTGGCGCCAATTTTCTCCTCTGGCAATTGGCAACTGAACTAGTTTGCTCACTTATCTCTTTTCCATGGGAATGGCAGGGACGGAATCCAGATGAGGATGAACTCGTGGCAGGACGGCGTGATGGGCACCAACTGCCCCATACCTCCGGGATGGAACTGGACCTACGAGTTCCAGCTCAAGGACCAGATCGGCAGTTTCTTCTACTTCCCGTCGCTCGGCCTCCAGCGAGCTGCCGGCGGGTTTGGCCCTATCACTGTCAACAATCGTGCAACCGTGCCCCTCCCCTTCGACCACCCTCATGGCGATATCACCCTGTTCATTGGGGATTGGTACACCAAGAGCCACGTTGTAAGAGCTTTGTTTTTGTGCCTGTTAATGCAATCTGGATGGTTTATCTATTTGTTTCTGAGATAGTCGGGGAAAATATTGCACTTTCTTGATCTTTGGTGGCACAATGATCTCGATTTTCACTGAAAATGGAGTTGTTGCACAGTATTTAGCTTGGTAGTTGAATAAGCTTTTGCATATTCTTCTTGTAATTTGAGTATTCTATCCCATGTAGGAACTAAGGAACATGCTAGATGACGGTCAGGATCTAGGGGCACCAGATGGCATTCTGATTAATGGAAGGGCACCTTACAGATATGACAGTGCACTGGTTCCGGATGGCCTTCAGTATGAAACTGTTGGAGTTGAGCCAGGTTGGCTTTGGTCAAACTTTTACTTGCAAATTTGCAGCTCTATGTGCAATTTTTATAAAATAGAATCATACACCCATGCTGAATGCTCGAAGTTATGTTTGTATGCTAGTTATATTTCAAACATCTCTTACTTTGGTAGCACAAAAGGTTGGATTTTATCAGTCACTGATGTGAAGTGGAAATGAGTGGAAGTAGGAATGCAGCTTAGCAGTCAATCTTTATCTGCATTACTATAACACCACCATATGTATCATGAGTCACGTGAAGTCTGATGCTCTGAATACTTGTAACAGGCAAAACATATCGCTTCCGTGTCCACAATGTTGGCATCTCAACTAGCCTCAACTTCAGGATCCAGAATCACAACATGCGTCTGGTAGAGACTGAAGGAACCTATACCAATCAGCAGAACTACACCAACCTAGACATCCATGTGGGACAGTCTTACTCTTTCTTGGTAACCATGGATCAGAATGCAAGCACCGACTACTACATTGTGGCGAGCCCAAGGTTTAGCAATCCTAGATGGCATGAAGTAGCTGGTGTAGCCATTCTTCAGTACTCAAACTCCAAGGGCAGGGCTTCTGGCAGCCTCCCTGATGCTCCAAATGATCACTATGACAAGTACTACTCCATGAACCAGGCAAGGTCCATCAGGTATTATGTTCACAAGAGTACAGTATTACGTTCTTCAGTTCTTGGCATGGAAATTCATTTCTGATCTTGTGTTAAGGTGGACTCTGATTTTCATTTAGCTTAACTGATTGTTCTCCTGTATTTGAAGTTGTCATTTGTTTTTCTATATTTGTTATAATGATATCCATATGTTCTCCATCAAGAGCCATTGATATTATTGTTGTTTCAGAATGAACACAAGCGCTGGTGCTGCTCGTCCAAACCCACAGGGATCATTCCACTATGGATCGATCAACATCACTCAGACCTTTGTTCTCAAGAACGAGCAACCCTTGAGCATCAATGGAAAGCGTCGGAGGACTATCAACAGGGTGTCATACTCTCCTCCAGAGACACCACTGAGGCTTGCTGACCTCCATAACCTAACTGGAGTCTACACAGCTGACTTCCCTGCAATGCCCAGCAATGCTCCAGCAAGGATAGCTTCATCTGTGCTGAACGCATCCTACAAGGGTTTCCTAGAGATCGTTTTCCAGAACAATGACACTGATGTCCAGACCTACCATCTTGATGGCTACTCATTCTTTGTTGTTGGGTACGTGCTGAACCGTCACAATCTTCAGTTTTAACCAATGTATATCAGCCTGTGAACATCTGAAAAGAACACCACCTTCCTGTGAATTTCAGGATGAATTATTTTTTTGATGAAATTTCAGGATGAATTATGGCGAGTGGACACCAGACAGGAGGAATGAATACAACAAGTGGGATGCCATCTCTCGTTGCACCACTCAGGTATACAACCTTTCCAAGACACATCTGATAATGTGCCAAAAGTTCTGTACTTCACATTAGCTGTTCCATTGGTAATTCTGAAGAACACAAATTTCTGAATATTTGCAATGACAAACAGGCCTTCCCCGGGGGCTGGACTGCGGTCCTAGTCTCACTTGACAATGTTGGTATCTGGAATCTGCGTGCTGAAAAGCTGGATAACTGGTACAGAGGGCAGGAGGTCTATGTGAAGGTTGCTGATCCACTGGGCTACAACATCACTGAAATGGTCATCCCGGATAATGCCCTGTACTGTGGTCTACTGAAGGAGAGGCAAAAGTATGTCTCAGCATGTCTCTTTTCACCTAATGCAGTGTTATATTTTACTGTTCTTGACCTGCAACTCACATCCTGCTCCAAAAACCCTGCAGGCCACAGGTTCATGAGTCAAACAGCAAGTCGTCGGCGCAAGGAGATGCTGGATGGAGCTACAAACTCCTCGCAACCATGATGCTGGTCGTCGCAGCTGTGATCTTCAGTTGATTCTTTCAAAGTTTTTTGCTAGATTTTTGCGTAGAAGAAATAGAACATTGAAACATCTACCTTACAAGTTCAGCATAGGGTAATTTGTGGAGATAGGATCTGGTGATGACTCTCAAGCTGGTTGATAGTGTAGGACAACTTGAAATGATGTTTGTGGAAAAGGCAAGAAGCATGATACTTAAGTGAGAATTTAACAAAACCCAGTGCGTGTTCTGATTTGTATCGCCGCAGTTTGTCCTGAGTTTTTTTTTTATATATTTTTTATTTTTTTTTTTGGGCAAGGAGTTTGTCCTGAAGTTAACAGTTTCATGTCTCGTTGCTTAACTGGCATTTTCACATTATATGATGAAGGCATAGTCGCCTGGCATTATTGCTGCTTCACAAGATATCTTTGAATCTGAACTTCATTTTGACACGAACCACTCGCAACCCAGGTAAACTCCATCAAGACTAACAGATTGCAGCAAACGTACAAAAAGCAAAACAATATCAATAAATTTGTACTGGTGCAGTATTCTTATTGCCCACGTGAAACATTGTGCCTTCATTAGTTTGTCAGAGTTTACACAAAGGTGGACGTAAATATGTGAACCCATGCAATTGTAGCTTGCTCGTGATTCAAATACCAGTAACAAAAAAATTAATCTTCTATGGGCCACGCTTAATACCTGTAGAGAAAAGAGCAAACCACACTAGATTTGTTTGAGCAATTGCAACCAGCCGTTCAGTTCACAGATCATCAATAATTTAGCAAGATTTTTCAATCACTGGCCTAAACATGAAAATTTCACGTGTCCATTACATTTTAGAGCATGCAAAGCAAGCTTCAGGAATACCAATGATCGAAATCACGTGGATTGGTACACAGCACACTGCTACAGTAAAAGTACATGCCATCTGCTCGCAGTTCCCAGCATGTGGTTCATTGAGTTGTCCTCCAGAAAGATATAGATGCCTATGAAAACTGGTCTAACAACAAAACACCAGAGCAACATGCTGGTTTTGTACTTGAGGAGTTCAGGTTATACTATCTGCAGGACATGCTCACCTAAGCGTTCTAAGCAGCAAAAAGTCAATTCAGGAAAAATAGCCAAGCTGGTGTTCCAGCAATCGATATCTAATGGATATTGCAGCACCTGTTTCTACCATTGTGGTTAGTAGAGCCCAGGCCACTAGCTGCGCCTGTAGATATTGTCAATGTCAAGAGGTTCATCGCCTATAATCCTTTTTACTTGATTAACCCATGTCAGTTTGATCTTTCAAGGCTTGACCTTGGTAAGAAGTTTTCTACATCTACATAAAACGTTGTGAAGTCAAGTATCTACTAGCTTCCGGCAAATTGTCATCCCATCTCCAATAGGCACCTGCAAGTGTCCCAAATAAAATAATGCCATTGTCAGTAAATGTAGCATGCTGATGTTGCAGTACTGCTACAAATCACAATATTCTGAACGACAGAAAACTGTGCAGGCTTTTCAAAGATCCTATGAAAATGCAATTCACCAAATAACAAAATATAACAAGGAGGGAAAAGAATACCATGCTGATATCAACACGCTTGTCCTCCAAAACTTTCTTATTGAAGTTCCTTATACTGATTGTCTTTGGGTCATCAACCTGAAAAAAGCCAGATGTGCTAAATATGATGTGTACCATATAACATAACTTGTGTAAATCTAAAAGACATTATAACTGACCAGTGGATCAGCAACCCTTCCATACCAAAGGACATTGTCCATTACAATTAAACCACCAACTCTTACCTATAGAAGAAAACAGAACTCTCAACACATAAAGCAACATAAGTCCATAAATGCTACTATTTTATATAAATGAATTATAAACCAATATAGATAACAAAGGTTCTTAAAAATGATTTCTTCAAACATTATAAGTGGCATGAAGAGTTAAAAAGGGAAAACATTATGGGGGAAGGTACAAAAAGCAGCATGTGTTTTACATATATCCAATTGATGAAACATATGCTCGATCTTACCAGCTTTAGTAGAAGCTCAAAATATTCCTCATACATTTTCTTGTCTGCATCAACAAATGCGAAGTCATAGCTAGAAAAGATGGAAAAGTAAAGGTTAGAAGATAGAAATTTAAGAGCTACTTAGTTGATGATGGATCATAAAAAACTATCAGCATACCTGGAAGCTTCGCCACAATCAAGTAGTGATCTTAGAGAATCCGCAGCTAAAGCATGTTTCACATTAATCTATGAATTTTTATGCATTGCTCAGCACAGAAATTTTAGAGCGCAAAAGCATAAATGGATTCTACCACATAATATTAATTATTACAATTGTAGGACAGTTCCAGATACTCAGTGTTTTCAACTTTAAATGAATAGAGATGGTTATGAAAGAAAATTACTGCTTAATATCATCAAGATTAGATTTCTAATGAAACAGATGCAATATGCAGTTTACCCATTTTTTTTCCTAATTTCATTCACTACTGTGCAGAACTCAATAGCCAGTACAATGTAAAACAAATATGAGGACAATGAAACAGATATCACAAATAAAATAAATGAGCACGAAAAATAGTTTTGCTTGGAATAATTTTCCAATTTGCACAAAAAAGGTTATTGGACTACTTTAAGCATCTTTAATTTGTTATGCAAAAAAAAAAACTCAAGCTGACTTAAAGACCATACACATTTGATTTAACTTCCTATCTCAGGCATAAGAGGTGAATAGTAATATAAATTACCTTCTGTGCAACACCAGCACGTTGGTAGTACTTCTTGGCAACTTCTAGGCATCTTTCATCCCTCTCACAAGCAACCAAGTGACCACATTCAGGTAGGGCTAGTGCAACAGCTAATGATGAATACCCCTATACAAAGATGAAAGCACCACTAAGACACAGACAACGGGATTTGCAATATTTTGGAATTTCTGTATACATGAAGTTGTTTTCCACAAGGTGTATGATGAATGTTTTTCGTTGCAACACATGAACCTATTGTCCATTAAAGAAGAAGGAAAGCTTACGCAAGTTGCAGGATTCAGCATTACAGCACTACTATTTACTTTGATTATAAATATAGTATACTTTCAACATGCTGCAACGTATACAATGGAAAATTTCATGGCTAAACACTAGACAGGACATACCAAATTGTTTGTTTGTCACAACGAACATTTTTACCCACTCATATATGCTTAGTGACACAAACACCATACTTCTTATGGTAGCTAATAACATCAACAATTCTATGGGAAGCTTTATATGTGCAAGTCTATACATTTCCTCAACATTTGAAGGAAGCTGTCCACTCTAGAAAGCCAAGGCTTAGCTGATGTAGGCCTTAACATTGCTAGTTTGCCATAAAACACTCAAATTCCACGAAGAAAAAGTGGATTGCTATTGTTTTGTTTTTCTGACTGGGTGTGGATGGTAGGAAAATCCAAAATGGTAAAGTAATCAGTTAACATACAGTGAACACACCAACTTCAATGCAACGCTTCGCCCCAAGAATTTGCACAAGCATTGCCAACAGCTGAGCCTGAGCGGGAGAAACCTACAAAGACAAAGGCACCATATTAGACAGCCAATGGGCACTTTTCTTTAGCTTGCTTCTTGAAAATATACACAAAATTTGAACTGTATAGTAGCTACAGAAACCATCATAATATTTTCAGCGAAAAGACTGCAAAAGGCAAATTATATTTGATATGCTAAAAGAAGACCAAGGTGATTCAAGGGAATAGCAAGAAACTGCAACTAATCCCAACAGTAGGCTCAGCAGAACAACAGGCATACATGTATTTTGCCTAATAATAACTTCCAAAAATATACTTGTAGAAACAACTAAATGCATGCCACCAAAACAATTACAGTACAGTACAGTTCGTTGCATGCATATGCAGAATGCAATGTGGAAGCGTCAGTGCGATAGTCCAACCAAATGCCAGCCTTATCATGACAATTTGGAGAACTAAATGATAATGACAAGCGTTGAAGAACTGCAAATGCAATACCGACTTTACATCAGAGGTGCTTGGCGTTCCGAGTTTTGGAACTTGAACAGACTACTGTGACATTCTTGCAGAACCATAGCACTTCATCTATGCAACGAAGTCGACGGGAACAGCAAAATGGGTAGTACGACAGTTCATCGGTATCATGCTATGCATTGCCACGCACCTGCATCTGGCTCCCTCTCATAGCCGCGGTCTCCTCGCGAAGCTCCCGTAGAATCTGGAACCATCGAGGACGGGGCACTCAGTCAGAACCTAGCGTGACTGACCCCCAAAATTAGTGGCGAATTGGCTCCAAACAGGAACGGGTAGATAGAGAGAGTGGCGCACGGGGTGCTCGCGGACGTTGGCGAGGAGGTAGTCGTAGAGTGGCGGCGTCATCCCGAGCTGCTTCCGCCCGCGCCGCGCCTCCTCCACCGCCGTCGCCGCCGTCGCCGCCGTCGCCGCCGCAGCGGAGGAGTGGTGGGAGGAGCACAGGCGGCGTACGAGGCATGCTGGCGCGCCGCGGCGGCGCAGGCTGGAGGATACGGCGGCGGCGGCGCCCGGGGACAGGACCAGAGCTCGGAGGGCGCGGGAAGGCGCGGCGACCGCCGGCGGAGGAAGAGGGAGAGGAAGGGCGGAAGCGGCCGCGGCCGCGGCGAGGCGAGGCGACATGTTTCGTGGCCCACACGTCAGTGACCGCACGCCCGCGCTACTGGTTTCTTTGGGATAACGCGAAGCCGTTTTGCTCCCCAGCCAGAAGGGCCCACGTGGCAGTGATATAAGTTGCTCGCCTATTCCTAGGACTAGGATACGGACTAAAAAAACATTATTATGAGATATAAAGGTAAATAACGTATTTAATGGTGAAGTATGCATTAAAATCTTTCAAATTACACAAGTACACGGACGTCCAACGGACATGCACACTCACCTCAAAACAACTACACAAACGCATCTCTAACAACTTGGTAAAATTCACTTGTCAAATCTTAAGTTATAGCAAGTTGCTAATTTGTTTAGCAAAAGAAAAAAGAATGTGTCTCCAATAAGTTGCTATTCTCACTTAGTAAAAATAAAGGATGACAGATGAGACCCGCTCACTTGGTAAAAGAATATGTGTCTCCAACAAGTTGCGTTCGGGATAGCAACTTGGGATAGCAACTTGACAAATCTCGGCAGTAGAAACCTCTGGATAGCAACTTGGGAAATTTAGCAAGTTGAGATAAGGAGTCGTTGGAGGAGGATTTTTATGCTTTTAGCAAATTTGGTAGGATAGCATGTTGAAATACCAAGTTGTTGGAGATGCTCTTATATGAATATCTCTGAAAGACTGTATCGATGTATTGTTTACTATACTACTTCCTCCATTCTAGTTTGTTAGGGCACTCACAATGCTAGAAACTACATATAGTTTTTATATCTATTAATTTCTATAGACACTATATATATAGAAATTACGGTCCCAATGGATAGTTTCTATAGAATATTTTTATATCCAATCACATTCATTCTCTCTCCATTCTTAGCCAATCATATCACTTCATGTCTTGGATTTTGTGTAGACATGGTTTCTAACTTAGACCTAGTTTCTATGATTTTTACTCTCTCTCTTCAATAACTACATTGCCACATCAGCAAAATGCTTAGGTAGCACTGCAATTAATGTCTATAGAAACCACAATGGTTTCTGCATTGAGAGTGCTCTTAGGACACTCCCAATGCAGAAACTATCATGGTTTCTATAGACATTAATTGCAGTGCCATCTAAGTATTTTACTGATGTGGCAATGTAGTTATTGAAGAGAATCATAGAAACTGGGTCTAAGTTAGAAACCATGTCTACACAAAATCCAAGACATGAAGTCATATGATTGGCTAAGAATGGAGAGAGAATGAATGTGATTGGATATAAAAATATTCTATAGAAACTATCCATTGGGAGCATAGTTTCTATATATAGTGTCTATAAAAATTAATGGGTATAGAAACTATATGTAGTTTCTAGCATTGGGAATGCCCTTAGAGCACTCCCAATGCAGAAACAATTGTGGTTTCTATAGACATTAATTGCAGTGCCACCTAAGCATTTTGCTGATGTGGCTGAAGGGTCGAGATGGCGGACTAGAGGGAGGGTGAATAGTCCTTTCTAAAACTTATCGTGTTGGCAGGATTGCTATCCTGTGCTCTTAATTGGGATTGCTATCCCATAACCTTAATGGGGTTGCTACCCCGAATTACTATCCGAGGTTGCTACCTCGGAGATCTTAATAATAATAATAATAATTATAATGATGAGTAATAATATTGTTAATATACTTTCATCTAATTAAGGGTTGGGATGCTTCACTCATATTTAGTAATAGGTTATTTTAATAAAAGAATTGTAATAAAAGTGTACCAACTTAAAAGCTCACCTGCAGTTAAACAGTGTCAGCTTTTTCTTTGATTAAGCCTTGCATGTCATTATACTTTCCACCTGTACTTGTTGAGTTCGACATGAACTCACCCTTGCTATTTCCCCCACACCCCCAGTGTGTAGTTAAGTGCTGCTCAGAAGAAGAACAAAGAATGCTATGGAGTTTTCTAGAAGCTTATCAGAAGTGCTTGGCGTACGGAGCCCTCAGTCAACCGTCCCTGAGAAGAATGGAGCCTAAGAAGTTTAGCTTCTGTTTCTGCGTACTCTGATATTTGTAAGTGTTATTATAAATATGTTTTCCGCTATATATAACATTGTTTCTGATATTTCTAGTCTTTTGTTGTATGTGTGGACTTCCTGGGCACACATATGACGACTCTGGTCTTATTTTAAATGCCAGGGTGTGACAGGAATGGTATCAGAGCAATGTTGACTGTAGGACGTATGCCTAGATAGCACTGGTCGATTTCTAAAGCTTATTTTGCTATAAAACTATTTTCTTATACCTTCCTTTGATTCTGACTATTTCTTCATCCTTGTCATGTTGTATCCCCTCCTAGAATAGCTTCCTTTGAGCTATTTCTATTTATCTCCTTGGCTCTTGTTTAGTTGTCTTACTTAAGTTTTCAAAACTAGCTTTATTCAAAAATCGATGGCCCTTCATCATCTCGGACTTGCCTTTTAGGATGACTACCATTGTTGAAGAAGTACGTGTAGTATCGTTGATGTGTTACATGCTTGTCTTCCTTATTGTGTTACTTGTGTGTTACCCTTGTTCTCATGTTCTGAAGGAGGATCATAATGTGACTTCTCGAGGTTTAGTTTGATCTATGTTAAGTGGGGTAGTGTCCTCTCTAATCCAATCTTTTTTTATCAGTCTTGGTCCTACTATCTTTTCTCTTACACCATGCTTACCTACTCTACCTTTTGATGCCTTCTTCTTTATCTCAACTTAATGGAGGAGTCAACACATGAAGGATGCACCAATAGCAGCAAGCCCTAGAGAAAGTACTGACTTCAACAATAGTTTCCAAGTGGAACAAAATTCTTGTTAAGTGGGGTAGATCCTCTACCACTCTTGATATCTTGAACAAAAGGAAGTTTGAAGATTGTCTCTTGTTTATCTCTCTTGCCTCCTCGAAACTCAGGACAAGATTCTTGTTAACTTGGAGGGTGTTCTGTGGTGTTTAAAGTGGAGAATCCTCTAAGCTAGTTTTCCTACAAGATGATGTTCCCATATATGTTCTCGAAGATAGGCCATACTTTGTCAGAGTGGGGTAGCGTCCGCTACCGTCATCTATCTCAAGTCTCCCTAGGTTCAGGACACGAAGAACTAAAGATCAATCTTCATCTTTCATCTCTATTATTTTTGTCATCAATTTTTATCTTTCTTGTTAATCTCTCTTTATCATTTCAGTTATCAATCTTCATCTCTCTTATCACCCTTTGCGATCTTTGATGGTTATTACATTTCATAAAATCTCAAAACAATTTTAAAGAGCAACCTTTGTCCTTCCTACCAACCCCTGTCAGTCTACAATCCTTTCATCATCTCACACCAAAGATCTTGAAATAACTAGGAAGATTAATATTTGTCTTCTCTATCAAACTTGGCTAATTCTCAATATTTTTATCCTAAATCCCATAAATCTTGAATGAAATAAATTATGAGCACTATAAGATCTATCTTTATCTTTGATACCATCTTTTGCTAGTCCTAGCTCCTTGTCTTTACACCTTGTAATGTGAAGACCCGATGATCAATCTTTATCTATTTTTTTAACGTCCTTATATCTTTCTTTCCAATATATCTTGACCTTCAATCCCTTGACCACATGTCATAAAGCTCGATAAGAATCATGGAGATCAATACTTGTCTTTATTAAATCTTTAATCCTTTCATCAATCAATTGTTAACATCCCTGTCAACTTTAGTAGTCTTTAGTTCTTTCATCACATCTCTCGTAAATCTTGAATCAAGGAAATTGTGAGCACCATAATATTTATCTTTGTCTTTCTATGTCAACCTTTGTTAATCTAAAATCTATTATCTTATCTCGTCGAAAGTCTATAAACAACTTTGATGATCTGCTTTATCTTTCTCCCAAGTTTCTTCAAATCTCGGGACGAGATTCATGTTAAGTGGGGTAGATCTATAACACCCCAAAATTTCTATTTTGGGTTGTTATTATAAATCAATAAAAAATAAAGGGTTTTAATATGTGGATAAAATTTGCCAACAATAGTTTAGATTTCTATATATTTTTATGGAAGAAAAATGGTGCTTTTCAAATATTTTGGAATTAATTGTGTCGGCTTTCGTTGATGTGATGCTTGTCTATTACTTGAGTTTATTGTTTTTGTGTGTGCTAAGATTTTAAAAACACGTTTAGACGCCGTCCGATCCTTCCCGAGAATTTTCCAAAACTTTTTCGGAACTTTTTCCCATTTTCCTATAGCAAAAATATAATTTTTAGACGCTCTAAAATTATTTTTCATGGACACCAAAAACTTTATCTAGATTGATCAACTCACAAAATATCTCTAAAAGTTTTCTTTTAGTTTTTAGAATTTTAGAAATATTTTTCAGGGATTTAAAATGATTTCAGCTTTTTCTAGAATTATTTTTAAACTAAAAACGACTTTTATAAATCCCGAAATTAAGAAATTTCAAAACTATTCCAAACCCTAGACCTATATATATGCCGGCGTAGCTCTCGACGCGCTGATTCCAGAAGTATGATCGCTTTAACGAGCCGCCTCTCGTAGCCCCGCAGATCCATCGCCGAAGTTTTAGATCTCTTCCCCGACGAACTTTTCCGGCGAACCTTCGGCGAGGGTTTCCGGACATCTCCGGCATCCTCCGCGAAAACCGTCACCACCCTAAGGTTCGTCTTAATCTTCTCTACACCGGCACGCCATTTGTTTCGCGAATCCGTGCTCGTTCGTTGTTTCTCTAACTTTATTTCTCTTTTCCCGGTGAGAAGCTCCATGGATGCCATCTCGATTTTCCTCTGGCCGGCCTCCCACGGGCTGCTGCGCCTTTTGCGAGCCTATCCCCGTGCTCCAGCGTATCCTTTGTTGCCCTAGACCTGCGCCCAAGTCTCGTGCGCCTTGTGTGGGTAGCAGAGCCGCACCACCGGCGCCGGCCATGCTGCTGCCGCCGCCGTCGCCCTAGGCTAGGGCCTGCGCGCGTGGCTGCTCCGGTGTGCCGCCGTACGGCCGCGTGCCGCTGCTAGACGGCCAGACCGGCCGTCCTTAGCCCTCCACTTGGACAGCATCAGCAGAGACCATGGAGACGTTCCAGAGAAACACATTGGACAGAGCTAGAAGATGCTCTTATTTACGGAATTGCCATTCATCGTTTAATCTCCACCGTTCAGTCATTTTAACTCCGTTTCGAGTCATTCTAGTTGCGCTAGATTCATATCATCGTGTTCTATACAGTAGCGCAAACACTTATTATGTGACTCGTTTATAAATTTATTATTAATTTAAATATAATTTGTTTAATATTTATTCTATAACTTTCTAATTAAAAGCCACCTAGGGTTGTATTTTGGTTCTTGTTGTGTGAGATCGTGTCGACCAAACCTATATGTTAATGGTGGTGTTTAGCAAGTCTCACATGTTTGAAATTTATAATTTAAATATTAATTTGATTAAATTTTATTGAGTGCCTCTTTTAATTAATTAAAAGTAATTTAGGTTTATCTCCAATCTCTTATGGATAATAAAATGTTAACTTGATTAACATCAACTTTAGTGTGTCTTTATTAATTATAGTTTGTTTAGTTAAATATGAACCATGTAATTAATCTGCTTAATATTTATCTAATGTCTTTTTGGATTAAAAGTAACTTATGTTTATAATTTAGATCTTTTATAAATAAATAAATGGTAACATTATTAATATCAACTTAAATGATTCTTTATTAGTTATAACTTGTTTAGTATAAATGGAAGCATGTTAGGATTTGATTAGTTGCTCTCACTTGCTTTATGTTTCTAAAATTACAAAGACGTAAATGGCTTAAATGATATATAATCATCTACAATTAAAATATAACTAAAGTTTAACTATGGTTTTTATAATTCAACATAATTTGATTAATGATTGCACATATTTGTTTCTAAATAAAAGTAACATATGAAAATATTGACCTTTTTATAATTACTTGTCAACTTAAATGTGTATTTATCAATTATTAATTTGCCTTGTTCAAATATGATCATATAAAGTTGTTTTAAATGAATTTAATTAGTAGTTATTCAATGTCTTTTTGAATTTGAAGTAGTTTAGGTTTATCTCCGATCTTTCATAAATCATATTAATTATATAATATCAACATAAATGCCTTGTTAGTTATGACTTGCTCCGTTTAACTTTGAAAATAAATAGTGATTCTAATTAAGTTGCTATCACTCGTTTTATATTCTCTAAGCTATGAATGCTAAAATAGTTTAAATAATTTCTATAATTATTTATAAATAGAGTATGACTAGAACTATACTTCATCTTTTTATAATTATAATTTATTTAATTCCACTTTTTGAGTTGTTTCTCTAAAAAGTCTATCACCTCTCTTCATCAAATAAAATAGATCAAGCGAATAGTTGGTCTTCTTCGTTGCGCTTCGAACCTCGAAAGTCGTGTCCGATAAACTATAGCTTCGTTCTTAAACGTTCTTGCGTTGTCTCGATCGTAGCAATAAGTCGTGTCGTTAGAGCGCTCTTTCTAAGCTTCTCTTTTGATTGTCGTTTGTTCTTAGTCGTGATTGTTTGTTTGTCTGTTTGTGTTGCTTGATTGCTACGAGTAGAAGCGTGGTTCATCAACAGTGAAGATCAGGAGCTGAGGACCGACAGTCGAAGCAGAAGTTGGAGATCAAAAGAAAGAAGTTAAAGAATTCTGAGCAGATATACACTGGGAATAAAGGCAAGTGCAGGCACCCTTTGATCATATTGTACCTATGAACTTTAAATACATTTACTTTTCACTGCATGTGTCTTAATACTGCAAACCCTAAGGACCTGACTAGTCTTCTACTATATTCCTTGTACTCTGGGGTTTTATACATGGGCAGAATAGTAAACCGTAGTGATGCTTAGCTGCTCTACTCATCTAATCTATATAATAATCAAAGTAATAATCTTGCACTAATGAAATCTTCAATGATGACTGATGCTTCAATGGTGGATAATGGTCACTTCGGTGACGGAGATATTGCGGTGCTTGCGAGCATCGTGGTTTGTTGAGGAAAGGGGGAGCGGGTATTGTTGGTTGGCCCGGTTGCCGGGCGTACCCGTCTCTGCTCTCCATAAGAACTTAGTCATAGAGCGGCCCCCTGGGACTTACAGTGCAGCTCCAAGCTATATGGCTCTGGCTTGACTAATTAGCAGGACCTCCACTAGTAGGGTGTTACTTTCCGGGTAGGCGTGAGGAAGTAACTTGGGTAATGAATATTAAGTTGTCGGTTGATCGGTACGCCATGGCTATGGGTATCGACTGCCGAGCGCCCCGGCCAAAACTTACGAGTGGCATCCTATTAGTTGGACCCTGTGAAAGGTCTCGTAGTGAAACCCTGCCTGCTCACCTTGGTAGTGTTTTGGGGAGTCGCGACCCCGGGCGAATGAGAATCACGACTTGGAGTGAACGTGCACACCTCTGCAGAGTGTAAAACTGATATATCAGCCGTGCTTACGGTCACGAGCGGCCCAGACCCTCACTTGATGAGCAAATTGGATTCACTGGATACTTGGAGGCGAAACTTGGTTGAGGTTGCTACCTCGTGCTTTGGCGGAATGACTATTCCGTGTTGGCAGGATTGCTATCCTGTGCTCTTAATTGGGATTGCTATCCCATAACCTTAATGGGGTTGCTACCCCGAATTACTATCCGAGGTTGCTACCTCGGAGATCTTAATAATAATAATAATTATAATGATGAGTAATAATATTGTTAATATACTTTCATCTAATTAAGGGTTGGGATGCTTCATCATATTTAGTAATAGGTTGTTTTAATAAAAGAATTGTAATAAAAGTGTACCAACTTAAAAGCTCACCTGTAGTTAAACAGTGTCAGCTTTTCCTTTGATTAAGCCTTGCATGTCATTATACTTTCCACCTGTACTTGTTGAGTTCGACATGAACTCACCCTTGCTATTTCCCCCCACCCCCAGTGTGTAGTAAAGTGCTGCTCAGAAGAAGAACAAAGAATGCTATGGAGTTTTCTAGAAGCTTATCAGAAGTGCTTGGCGTACGGAGCCCCCAGTCAACCGTCCTTGAGAAGAATGGAGCCTAAGAAGTTTAGCTTCTGTTTCCGCGTACTCTGATGTTTGTAAGTGTTATTATAAATATGTTTTCCGCTATATATAACATTGTTTCTAATATTTCTAGTCTTTTGTTGTATGTGTGGACTTCCTAGGCACACATATGACGACTATGGTCTTATTTTAAATGCCAGGGTGTGACAGAACTCAATGATTCCAAAAATAATAGTCAATATATTCGGTGTATGTTGAGGTCATATCCATAGCCACACGTGAAATCTCAACCCTCTCGCTGACCTCACATGTTGAGGAATGTGAGAGAAAAGTGATTTTTAATTATATAAATTTCAAATGAAGTCCAAAAATCACGAAACTTGGTGATGTGTCGTGTTATCGCATGTGGAGGCTGTGGTAAAAAATTCATAAGGTTTCGAGTAAGGTGCGACGCCGAATGTCTAAAACCTAGACTTCTCCACATGTGATCAAATATGATCACATGCGGAGATGTTTGGATTTTAGACATTTGGAGTCGCAACTTGCTCGAAACCTTATGAATTTTTTACCACAGCCTCCACATGCGATAACAAGACATGTCCCCAAGTTTTGTGATTTTTGAAGTTCATTTGGAATTTATATAATTAAAAATCACATCTACGACACATGAATGGTTATGTTTCGTATATAAGACATTCAAACTTTTGGGTGAGTTTATGGATATAGCCTCAAAATGCACTCTCAAACATGAGTATCATTTTTCGAATGACTATATTTTATTATTTCATGCACCTGCAGTTCAATTTTACTTTTTCGAAAAAATACAAAGAAAATAAATTAATTGATGAAATATAGCAAAATGTTATAAAAAGCTCCTAAATTTGAACATGTGCTTGTATACAATATGCAAAGGCTACAGAAAAAATTTGGGTCCAAAATTTTTTAAAAAAACTTCCCTCTTTGCCGAGGGCCAGGAGCTCTTTGTCGAGAGTCTAACGGCGTGGCTCTCGGCAAAAGTGACGACTACGGGAGCCGTTCATGGCGCGGCCCCTTTATCGAGAGCTTGCCTTTGCCGAGAGCCAGGCTCTCGGCAAAGATGGCCTTTGCCGAGTGCTCGGCTTTGACGAGAGCTTAGCCGTTGACAAAGGCTCTTTGCCGAGTACCGTTCCTGGCTATCGGCAAAGGGAGGCTTTGCCGAGGGCTCTCCGCAAAGCTGAGCCCTCGGCAAAGCTCCTATCTCCCGTAGTGAGGAGGATGAGGCCCATCGTCACTGTGTTGGTCGGAGTCATTCCACCTGGCCCTATATCGATACGTCCCCAGGTTCCGTGTGTCATTCACAGGAGCAAGGAGCAAATACGTCTTCGTCATGACTTTGCCCTGTGGTCTCCATCGTGGTCATAGCTCGTTGTGGCGTTACCTCCAACGTCGGCTCTGACAAGTGGAGGCGCTGGTTTTTGCCAAGCCTACCATCTCCACCATGGCCTTGCCTTGGAAGCTTGCTACCTGTGTGAAGAGGGGGAGCAAGGGAGATACAGGAGAGAGAGAGAGAGAGAGAGAGAGAGAGAGAGAGAGAGAGAGATGTGGAGTTATTGTTAGCGATGGATTTAAACAGGTATGGACTAGTCAGAGCTAACAACTAGTTCTGATCTATCCAAATAGCGTCCTAGGATAGGTTGTTTCTTACTATTCTCGCCATTTAAGAAACAACATAATTCTAGTTTTAGAACACATCTATTTTGTTATTAAATTTATAGAAAATAATATCAATAGTTATGTTTCGAATAGATTTTACTAAAAATATGTTATAATTAATTTAATGATGTTTATTTGGTTTTATAAATACTAAAAATTTATATATAGTTAGTTAAATTAAAAACAAATTCGACTCTTTGAGAATTGGGCTCTTTTAAAAGGAGGGTTCAAAAGCAAAATTCTGACATGTGTTGATTTTAATTCAGAAGAGTAGTTGTCTATGCAGTATAACTTGTTGATTTTAATGCTGATCTCATGACTGAGAGTACTGTTCACCGATTTATTATAAAAAAAACATTATTGGCTGATAACAAATTAACAAAGCCATAGTATATAGCCACAGCGCAACACCTTCCTAGCTGCATATGTCGCATGCGTACACCAAAAGCTCGATGGCAAACCACCACATACCACGTACGAATCACGCAATGCATGGCGCATTGGGCGCACCACCATAATTCTAAACATGCATTTTGCCATTTTGGTGAGTAGGAGAGAATAAAATATTTTGCCGAGAGCAAAATACTTTGCCAAATGTCTTTTTTCGGGCACTCGGCAAAGACCATCTTTGCCGAGCGTTAGCTCTTGAGGCACTCGATAAAAAATTTTCCTCGACAAAGCAGCCTTTGCCGAGTGCCGGACTCTCGACAAAGGTGGACCGCCGGCAAAATTTTGCTTTGCCGAGAGTCGGGCCCTCGACAAATTACGACCATCGACAACGGTGGCCGTCGTGACGGTGGCCACCTGTCGTTAGTCTTTGCCGAGCGCCCCGCCATCTAGCGCTCAACAAAGACTTTTTTTTGAAAACTGCTTTACCGAGTGCTCCATGACCTGACACTTGGCAAAGGCTTCTTTACCGAGGGTCAAATTTGGCTCTCGGAAAATTAATTTTTGTTTTTTGTTTTTACCCCATTTTTTGTGGGGCAATTACATTTCAATTTCAAAATTTAGGATAATTTTGAGTTCTTTTACTATATTTCTATATTTTTTTGTTTTGTTGATTTTTTTTGCATATTTGAAATTTGAACTGCAGGTGCATGAAATAATAGAATTTGGTCATTCAAAAAATAATATTCATGATATTTAGGGTATGTTGAGGCCGTACCCAGCAACTCACATGAAATTTCGAGGATCTTGTTGTTGTAACATGACGAGGTACTCACGGGAAAAGTGTATTTAAATTATAAAAATTCCAAACAAAGTCCAAAAATCATAAAACTTGTCGAGACGTCATGTTATCGCATGTAGAGACTATGGTAAAAAATTTAAAAAGTTTCGAGTAAGTTGTGACGTTGAGTGTCTAAGATCCAGACATCTCCACATACGATAAGTTCTGATCACATGTGGGGCACTCTACCGACGAAGCCGTTAGAGGCAAGATTCTGGTATTCTTTTCTCAAAAAATTTCGTATCCCACCGAATCGGATCAAATTCGGATTGGTATCCACTCAAAATTAGAATAAAATCTAAGTGAAGATGGCAGCAATGACGCGTGAGATGCAGTGACGTGTGACCGCGAGCATCGAGAAGCAGCCATGGCACGCGGGTGGCATCGAGGAGTGTACCTAGGCGGCGGTGGTTCATAAGAAACCTAGGGATCGTAAGAATTTTAGCATCATACACAACTGGAATTGGCATGTTTGTCGAGTGCCACAGACACTCGGCAAAGTGGTTGTTTGCCGAGTGCCCGACAGAATACACTCGGCAAACCCACGGACACTCGGCATTCAAGGCGATTCCGGTAGTGATACTGATGGAGCATCATGCATGAGATATTGTTGGGCCATAAAACGAGCTGAAAATGACCGGTTTTGTTTTGTCTCGGCCAGGCCAAATTGGATGAATTTCGGTGAAATTTGAGCCGAATCTCAAAACACTAGAGGTACGGTAATACCCACTTCTAAAGGCAGCTCTAACAATAGTCTTTTGAGTTAGCTCTAAGCATTTGCTTTTCATATTTTAATAGAATAGAGAGAAAAACTAGATCTTGATAAAAAAACTAGGCTCTTACACACAATTCAGGGTCATATGGGACTAGTCATACTAAGAATTTTGGTTATAAGTTAAAAACTATTACATATGGTAGCTTAGGGTAGTCTAAATGCTAGAAATTACGTGTAGTTTTTATATCTATTATTTTCTTTAAACAATACATATAGAACTATGATCCCAATGAATAGTTTTTATATAATAATTTTTTATTCAGTCATATACTGTCTCTCTTCATTATCTACCAATCACATTAATCTCTTCATGTCTTGATTCGCGTGTGGACATGATTTTCTACCTTAGATTTTTGCTCATAACTATCTTGTCATGTCAGTAAAACGCTCAAGTGCAGTATAATTAATGTCAATAGAAACTATGATGATTTCTATACTGGGAGTGTCCTAAAGCAGGTAATACCCACTCTGATCTACATTATCCATTTATATTTCGGTCCCACCATAGTCTATCTTTCTCTTTCCCTTGGACTGAACTCTGAACGAGAATCAAATTGACAAGCACCGAAAGCTAGCAAGAGAGAGGACAGACGAGAGAGGGACACAGGGATTCAGTGACTTGCCTTAGAAAAACCCAACCCTAACATGAGCGGCGAGAAAAGAAGATATTTCCTAACGAGTCACCCCTTTCAGCTAATTCCTGACGGTTTTGCCAATAGCAATTGCATTACTGATGGTTTTTAGGCCTTCATGACTATTTTTAGCCAAAAGGAGTGTTTCGCTCTGTGGTATCGCTGGTACCATCGATGTTCAATTTTTTCTTATCGGAGTGTTCATGTCTGAATGTCTCGTCACCGGGGGCGAAGCCAGAATAAATGATCTCACCAGGATCGGTACTTACAGTGATAGGACTAACTTATAGGTTGCCATAATATAAATATATAATACCTTACTAACATCAAATTGATAAAATAAAAATTGTATGTTGCAACAAAATAAGTTTTCACAAAGTAGTTACCTCATTGAAACGATCACTGAACTCTGTAAGCTGCAAGTCCATAACTGGGGTAATTTCCTTTTAAAGAAATCCTTCCTTGGTTACCTATGAATTTAATCAAACAAATAGAATTAAAGTAGGTACATACTAAATTACTAATGTGCAAGCAGCCACATGCGTATACTGTTAAAAGTCAGTACTGAAATGCAACTATGTAAGCTCAAGCTGTACTAAGGTACATAGATAACTGACATCTTGCCGGAATGGAAGAGCTACAACATGTTTTTTCCTGGAACAATGGAGCGCAAACGTCCTATCCGTTTTCTGACTTCCAATTGTATAGCTGAAGAAAAAAACCAAAGAACTTTAAGACCTCATATATACTTCAGACTTGATTTACGGAATTGGATATTTGGGGTACCTGCACAGCAGATCGATGGGCAGGGATAACTTATCGCCAGCGGCCAACGGCCAGCGGCCACCAGCATGTCATCGCTGAGATTTGCGTCTTTGAGAGACGAGATCGAGAATGAATACGAAGAAGTGGCCACCGCTGTGGACCATCGGTATTAGTAGCTTCCTGAAGTGGTTGTGAGAATATACGAACCCAGCCTCTTTTTTTTGCACAAATAAATACTTCCTCTCCATCCCAAATTACAAGACGTTTGGCTTTTTTTTTATCTCAAGTTTGACCACACGTTTTATTAAAAAATTTATACAAACATAATCAAATTTAAGTCATTTTTGAAGAAATTTTGTTAATAAACCAAGTCACGGCAAAAGAAGTAATATTTTGTACAAATTTTTGAATAAGACATATAGTGGTTAAATTTAGTATAAAAAAGTCAAACGTCTTATAATTTGGGATGGATCAAGTACTAATTTGGGATGGATCGAATACTATATAACAAACGTCTTATAGTTTGGGATGAATCGAGCACTAATATAGGTGTGTCTTATTTACATCGTCGGTAGTTGGCTCGCTGAACGTCGTTTTCCTCTAGGATTTTCTTTCTATAAAAGGAAACTAAACTCAAATGAACAAATGCATGCATTCGAGCTAGCTAGCAATTAACCATGTGGAAACTCAAAGTCTCAGAGGAGGCCTCTGACGACCCATGGTTGAGCTCCGCTTACAACTTTCTCGGCAGGGCTGTTTGGGAGTTTGATCCTGATCTAGGCACAACGGAGGAATGCGCCGAGGTGGAGAGGGTGCGCAAGGAGTTCACTGACCACCGCTTCCAGAAGAGAGAGTCTCAGGACCTCCTCATGCGAATGCAGGTTAAACACTACTTGCTCCCCCCCCCCTCCCCTTTTTTTTTTGTTGTGATATATTGTGATTGATTCAACACTTTCTAGCTAGGTCCACATTCCAGCTTTACTTTAGTCAAAGTTCCTGATTTTGGGCCTTGTCCAAATGTCCTAATTAAACAGTAAGCACAGCTCATGGAGATGGCCACTGCGCGCTTATATATATGCTCAGTATTTTACATGATCTGCAGCCATGATTATTACTGTATTTTACATAAGAGTTACAGACCCTGAATCTGGAATGTGGATTCCTCTTCGGATGTGATTTCTTTTAAGATAACGGAGAGAGTTCCGGTTTCATATTTCTTGAAAGAAGAAGCATCGGACCAAATTTATTATGAAACTCGCACATTTGCACCAAATGGAAATGGACCTAAGAATTTTTTTAATTTGCCCCATCATATCGAATATTTGGACATATACATAGAGTATTAAATATATATTAAAAAATAACTAATTGCACAATTTGCATGTATTTTACAAGACAAATCTTTTAAGTCTAATTAGTTCATGATTGGATACTAATTGTCATAGTTATAAATGTACTATATCCAAAAACTTTTCTTTTCACGAACTACACAAGGCAAAAAAAAATAAATAAATATAGCAATCTTTTAAATCGCTAGAGAAGCCCACAATCTTAGAATACAGTATTCATTCCCACGATCTCAAGCGTCATGGGTGATGGGAACCCGGCCCTCTTCTACCGACACACCGCATTAGTGACACGTGACTGTTATAGAAGATATATACTATTCATTGTATTAACTTATGAAAATTTTTTATAGAATTTTTAGACCCCAAAATGACCTCAAATGAAGCAATCCGACTACAAAGTTTTTAATTGTCTAGCAAAAAAGTTTTGGTATAGAGTGTGTTTCCATCCGAGGTTATATGATAAATTCAAAACTTTGAATTTTTGAAATCCGAGAATTTAGAAGTTGAGCCAGCTAAAGTAAAAACGTTGTATCTCTTTACAAAGTTGCACTAAACATAGTTGTAGCTTACAGAACTCCATCCGGTCACATTGCACAAACAAAGTTGTAGCTTTTCTTAACTAAAATATGAGCACTAGAGTTGAACTAAAAACAAATATTTGGGCCTCCCTAAACTGTCTACAAAGTTGTAGATCACTTTGAGAGGTAATACTGGGGTATAGATCATGTCAACATTCAAGTCGTTTGAAAAGTTTAATTTCATATAAAGTTTGTTTTCATCCAACACATCATATGAAAAGTTATGAATTTTTTTATGTATACACAACTATTTACATAGACATAATCTTAGAGGTCTGCCTCGTAAATAGCCTTGTTAAAGAGGCAAACCTTTAAATGCTTGGTTTTAGAAATGGATTTATAAAGATGGGTTTTGCATTAGCCATAAAGCCCTTAGACTATTTACATATAGACCACAAATTTATAGGCCTCTTCTCTAAAATAAAATATATAGAAGAATGGACTATGTGATTCTAGACAAGTCTCAACTCATAGATCCATGCCAAACAAATTACTCACATAGGTTGTGTTAAAAGGATTAAAAACTCTTGATTTTATTTCACTAAATTATCCGTGACTAACAAGCTGTCTAGCATGAGCCTTCTATAGTTGCGTGCTATTACGTGAAAAAGATTAATTTATGCCATGTACTCTAAAATGGATTTGTAAGTTTTCAGTCGAATTTTTTATATCAGGAAATTTGACAATGAATAGAAGGATTTCAGAGTTTTTTTATAATTTTCCTTATTTATTACTTAGTGGTAGTATAGATGGGCAATGGGCCAGCCCGGCGTGGCCTGATGTGGGTCGGGCCAGCAAGGCACGCCGTGCCTTGCAGGCACGCAAGCTTGGCTTTTGGTCCATGCACAACACTGTGGACCGTTTTTTAGGCTGGACTAGCCCAAAAGGCACGCACAATCTATCAGGCCAAGCTGGCCTGACGCCCACGCCGTGGAGCAGGGAAGGAAGCGAGGCCAAGGGTCTATCATGGCGGGGTTGGTGTTAGTGGCGTTGGTGACGGGGGAGAAGACAGGTGTTGCCGCGTCGAGGAGGTGGCAGACTCGGTTCTTCGGCTTGGGTCAGAAGAGAGGTGAAGAGCAAGAGAAGGGCACATGCTGCCACTCTCCCCATCGATGGAGAAGCCATCAGCGACAACAAGGTGACTAGCGCATGTAAGAGGAGAGCGAGACCCACGCGTCGCTTCGCTTGGAGTCTCACGACTTGCGAGTTCGGCGTGGGGAAGCGGGCGGTGACGGTCGCGAGTCTCACGACTTGCGAGTTTGGCGCGGGGAGGGAGGGGAGCCAGGTGCGAGAGAGTGCGGCGTTGAGGGGAGGGATTGAAGTGAGGATTAGGGCTAGAACATAGGGTGCTTTCATTGGGCCGCCACCGTGCTTGCCTGTGCTGATCGGGCCATGCCATGCCAGCCTGGCGTGCCTAGGGTACAGCCCAGGCACAACCTGCTTCCTCAGGCCATGCCAGCCCATGCCCGATGGCCACTGGGCTAGGCCGTGCTTCCTCATGCCGAGATGATGGGCTTGGGCTGCATGCCCGTATAGAAGTGGCAGTTGTATGTCGGTGCACTATTATAACAATGTACTTCTTTAACATTCAGAATTAGGAGACTCTCTTGAGCATTTATGTAAGACTTGTCTCCATGGAGTTCAAATTTGGTATACAGCAACAAAGAAAAATAGTATAATAATGACAGGACCACACAAACAAGTAGTTAGCTCTATTTTCCATCATAGTGCGAAGCTTATTTTTTACTGGCTGCAAATTTCATGGAGCCCAAGAATTGGTAGTAAATAGAAAACAATTCTTATTTTGTTTGCTCGTTTGTTATTGCTCACGGGTCAAATAAACTTTTGATCGCCATGAATACACAGATGTACCATATACAGTATAGTAGTCGTAAAAAATGCCATCTCTGTAAGTTATTTCTTTGTTCTATCTATTGTGTTCACCAGATAATTTGCTCTATTGTGCAAATAAAATCTCATATTGTGTACTACAATCTATTTCAGTATGCAAAACAAAAAAAAGTTGAGATCGATGTTCCCGCCATCAAGCTTGCAAAAACGGATGACGAAGTTACCAAAGAGATTATAGAAACATCACTGCACCGAGCCCTCACTCAACATGCAAGTCTCCAGGCACCTGATGGGCATTGGCCAGCTGAATACAGCGGAGTTCTATTCGTTATGCCTATCATGGTAGAAACCAAATTAAGGCTGGCAATTTGATTTCAATCTCAATCAAACATTTATTTATTATACATAATAATGACATAGAGGAGTACAGATTTCCAATGGATGGGCGTCAATCTATTTTTTTTGCTGGTAACCTATTAAATGTTCTTCAAACGAGTTGTTTTTGTATTGTGTGTTGCTTGCAGGTATTTGCTCTACATGTCACTGGGTCGCTCGATTCTGTCTTGTCTACAGAACATCGACATGAGATATGTCGCTATCTTTATAACCATCAGGCATGTATAATTACAAGGTTCCTCTTATTTTCTAGCAATAGTAGTATTTTGTCTACTTGAACTATTTTAATATATCATTAATCAAATTATGACAATAATAATGCTTGTTCCCAATCTAACAATGTAGAATGAAGATGGCGGCTGGGGCACACAAATTTTGGGACCAAGCACCATGTTTGGCTCATGCTTAAACTATGTTACCTTAAGACTCCTTGGTCAGGCATGTGAAAATGATGCATTGACTAAAGGACGTGCATGGATTTTATCACATGGAGGTGCATCTGCTATACCTCAGTGGGGAAAGATATGGCTTTCGGTTTGGCATCACATCAGTACAAAAAAGAATATTGTGTTTTTATTTGCATATATGCTTGCTTGTATATATGGAAATAATACCATAATTTTTCAAGTAATTGATACCTTAAAAAAGTAGGATTTACCACCTTTAACATTGCATACAGTAGGATGGAAGTTATGCCATGAAGCCACCTCGCCAATGCCCGCAACATGCGCTAGCCTGAGCATGTGTCCATGCCACCACACCTACGCCTGTGCCGCCACTGGGCCTATACCTGGCCAACAACGGTGGGGGCATGGGCGGATTTAGGGGTATTCCCCTGTATTCCCGGGAATACCCAACTATTTTGGTACACTTTTATGTAAATATGTATATATACTTATATATATAAATGTATAATGCTATAATATATAGTATTTTCGCACTTTTGAGCTCAAAACACGTAAAAAACTGGCATTTCAATTAGAAATCTATATTCTAGAAAGCAAATTTTGGTTTAAAGTTGCTGACTTGTAGTGCAATTAGCTATATTTTAAGCCTATGGATTCGACTTTATGGAAGTGTGAATACCCAAGTTTCAAATCCTGGCTCCGCCACTGGGTGGGGGCAAGGGTTGAGGAGTTGGAGCATGGGGAGGCTATGCGTGAGAGAAAGGAGAATGAGGCATGGAAGGAGAGAGGTGAGGGTGGCATGAGGATGTGGCATGATTGAGAGAGTACCGGAGATAAGGAAGATAACAAAAGGGGATTTGGGAGTAGTAGGGAGTCAGGCCAAATTGTCCTGGTACGTCGTACCCGAATAGTGCCCCAAACGCAACTAGCATATTGGGCCGGACTGACATAGACATAACAACCATCGAGCATCTTGTCGTGCCTAGGCTAAATGAAAACATTGGGACATGGGCTATCCCCATAGGCCTCGGGCCTTATGTCCATCTATAGCTATGCGCAATAGCTACGTAGCTACCTCACCCACAAGCTATAGTGTGCTCCCTTAAGGGCACGTTCAATTTACATAGAATTGAGTCTTGGAACTATTCTCGTCAGGATATTGAGCCTAACTGAACTGGCCCTAAAGAAAAAAAACAAGCCTATCATGCCAGCGCACATGCGTGGAGCATTGGCTGCCGTAGCTTTGCCGCTGTCATGAAAACGGGCGAGCAGGCAATGCAACAATGGAGCTCCATGCTGGTCCCCTTGAGAAAGGGCACATTGTCACTGCCCTGTTACTCCCACTGCAGACATCACCTAGCTTGCCCTCGCTACATCATGAGCCTTCATGTGTGTCTTGTCGTCCTGCATGCACCACCATCATAGTAAGGAAACTGATAAGTTATGGAAGTGATGAGTGAGAAGGATGATAGGGGCAGAGGCACAGTCGTCATGATCTTTTTCATCTTGCCCAAAATGTCCGATGGAGGTTGCCATTATGAATAATGTTTTAAATCATCGACTAAGGCATTTAGCGATCTACCACTAGAAAACAAATAGACGGCTATAGCAGGCTATAGCAGCAGCATTAACAGCTAAATTGAATATAAAAACTAAATCTTTCTCAGATAGCTATAGACAAAGATTTAGAACCTTGATTATGAATTGTCCTGAGAAATCCTATTCCTAAGATAGTAGCTTATGCCAACCACAGCAACAAATAGGAACATTTTTAGAGGTTGTTTGCTTAATAGAACCATCTCCCAAAAAAACTTTAAGAGACATTTCTAGATGTTGCCAATTATGACTGCACCTAAAAAATATAAGACACATCTAAAAATCAGCTGTGTAGTGCAAGTATTGGTTGATAAAGGATCAAAAGGCTCAAGAGAGGGTTGAATTGGGCTTTGAAATATTTAAAGAACAATCTTATCCTAGGCAATTCGACTTCACCGACCCACTTGCTAGTTGAGACCTAGAACTAAAAAGCACACTATATCAAGGTCCTTTAGGTCTGTCACACTAGCATGTCCTTAGCAAAACTGCACACACTAAAAAAAGCACATTGCATCTAAAAAACAAGGGCAAAATCCTAGGGAAGTGCTCAATGTAAACTTGCAATCACAAGACAAGATAAGCACCAAGCAATATCATGATATAAAGTAATACAAAAATTGAAAGAGTGAGCAAGTGAAAACCAGATTTTTTCCCATGGTATCGGGGTGTTGGGACTTGGGACACCCCTCTTGTCCATGTTGGTACACCCACCAAGGATTGAGTGCCCTTGAGTCAACAAGGCTCAAGCTCCACTAGGCATATCACTTCCCCCCATATCTGGAATGGTAGATCGCACACTATCTACAAAGTCGCAAAGCTAGTGCTTCTCAAAAGAGTCACCAAGAGCTCTTAAAGCCACCATATTCACCAAGGCATCTAGGTGTTCTGATCCTAACACCATGAATCACAACTCACTAGACCAAACAAGGCCCTATGCCTATTAATGCACACTAGCTTGTTACTCAAATATTGCTCAAGCTCTCCAATATCATCTAGCTACCCTTCAGGGGTGCATGAGACCTCAATTGAACCCAAATGAGTTGTTTAAATAGCTAGAATATAGTTAACATGAAGAGTTGTTGTAATAGTGCACAAAATACATGGTCAAACAAACTTGAGACCCACTCGGACAATCCGACATGTGTAAAATCTCTGACACACCACCTACTCCTCGAATGGCATTATGACATCAACAAATGTCCAACACTCACTAAGAGGACTAGTCGAACAGTTTGGTCTATGTAACTGTAGAACCCCTCCAACAGTAACATAACATCACAAGTTGTTCGATGACCATCTAGGTCACTAGTCAGATAATCTGGCATGTGTGTGAACACTATAGCCTCTGCCAATTGTCCTGACATATTCCAATACTACACTTAGCTTCCTCTTAGCCATCCTCATCAGTATAATTGAACATTGGCTAAGAGCAATGAACTCCAATAGTGGAAGCAAAAACAAGTGTCTACTTTAATTTGAGGGATTCTCTTACTTTTAGTGGCCATGTTTTCTGAACTCAACTCTAGCAATAGACCTTAAATAGGGCCCCTAATCTTGTGGGATCAACTTGTTAGTCACATTCATCTTATTCTTTTTTTATTTTTTTCTTCTAAATAACTCTTGTCTTAGGCATAGTAGGTGACATAGTTGGCAGAGGAAGAGGGACTTTGTTGGTGCCACCCATGTCCAAGGTTGTGAGGCCACTGCACTGGGGGAAGAGGATGTGGGGAGTACCCTCAACATGGAGGCAAGGCCAGTGCACTAGAGGAGGAGACCATAGGAAGTGTCGCCCATGTTAGGAGAGGAAGCTGCCCCGTATGTGCTAGCCACACTGTGCAAAGGGCTCCAAGCGACCACACTAAGGGAGAAGGCTGTCAGGTGGGTGCCACATCGAGGACAAACTAGCTGCATCGGGATCTATCGGTGATGGTAGAGAGAGATGCACCGGGTGAGAGAGACGCATTAGGGAGGAGCACATGCATTATGGGATTTTCTGGCGGCAAGGAGGGTGGCGCTGGTAGCAAGAAAGGAGACATTAGAGGGTATCAGTGTTAGGAGAGGTGGCACAATGAAGGTGCGGATAGGATAGCAGGAGTGAAACAGTGGCAATACGAATACAGGGTCCCTCTAGAGCCCTAGCAATGAGGGCTTCATGGTGGAATTTGAGGGGCTCCTAATTTTGTGGGCCTAAGTAGAGGCCTACTGGAGTGAGGTTTTTGCTCACTACCCACAAAAGTAGGGTAAGGCTTGAATAGGGGCCTTCCTTGAGATGATATAATACTTAACTCCTTTGGCCACACACCATCGATTCAGTTATCACTTGTTTGACTTCTCTGCAGGATTGTCCCCTCTGTAGCACTTAGATTTGATTTGTCTATACAAAATTGCCATCAATTGTCCTCAACATGCAGGCAATTAGGCTAGTTCAATTTTTTGTTTGACTCTAACTATTGAATCCTTAATCCAATTGTAGTCAAACTTGATTCCCTTCAATCCTCTCTAGAAGGACTGGCCTCCATGACCCTCATCTCCCAAAGTGTGTATCACTAAAGCCGTGAACTCACTTGGTCAAGCTACTAACCTTTCATCTCCCCTTTAGCTAATAATACGGTCAAGAACTAAAAACTTGCAAAATTAAATCTACCTAAGTATCCTTCATATGCTCATTGATACCTGGCTCTAGAAAGGTCTTTAGTCTTCTTTCCAAGTCTTTTATCGCCATGAAATCCAAAATGGGACCCTCTCATTTTCCTTGTGCCTTGCAATTAATTGCATGTTGCAACCTAACACCATGATTCTTCTTTCAAAACAAATTGTTAGTTGCACAAACACGGTCGTCATTAACTACTAAAACTCACATCTTACCTATGAGATCGAGATGCTTATAGGTGTGATGTATATCCTTGTTAATTCTTGTTAGTGACGCCAGGTGTGCAAAACCGCAAAACTCTACAAACGGGTTACATAGTTTTGAGTTCACCGACACTTTTAAACAGCTTGAGGAGTTTAGGCCCAAAGTAAAAGTGATTATTGTACTTTTACATTGTTTACTTTTGTGCATAAATGTTTTCTTGATATTCTAATGATGTATACTCTGCATAGAATAGCTGTATTTGTTATTTCTTTGAGGTTCGACTCAATTAGTAAGCTATTCAAAAATGATCGAAGCCAAAGTTGTTGCTCCTGATATTGTTGACATGAGATTAAAAAATAATATTTATCAACTTGTAACAAAAGTTTTGCATGATTTTAAATGAAGGTGATCGGTCTGTATGATTGGTCTGGCAACAATGCCATGATCCCTGAATTATGGATTATCCCGTATTTTCTACCAATGCATCCAGGTAATATCTTCTCTAGATGATCATTACTGAAATTTTTATTTTGTTAGGTTACCTTAAGGTTGCATGTCGACCTACACAAATTTTATTACTACCTGCACAACCAGTTATTTTATTGTAGCTGGACATGTTAATACACGTGTCAATAAATAGTACGTGGACTCTTCACAAATCATCCTACTACTTACATTCAGGATGGCTTACTCAGCATTTGACTAAAACGAAATCAGTGTCCCTTTAATAAATATTTCTGTCATCATTTCACATCATGTATATCTTAGGATAATAACTTATACAGATAATATATTATTTTATTAAAAAATTCAATGTATATGCTTTGCTGTGAATGTACTTTGTCATGATAAATATTTCTGACAGTCTCACGAAATATGAGTTATCTGTCTATTTCGAAACTACATCAAAGCATATTACTAATGTATATATTCGAGTCACACGAAAGAAATATGCTAGTGTAAACGTCTTGTTTTATTTAAATACACGCTTTAGTATAAAGCATATGGTAGGTCACCTATTGTTTAGCACTTATTCAAGCAAAAGGGTCCATAAAATAGACTAAGTGGTCATTTAAACATGGCAAATAGGCAATTAAATGGAAACAGAGTACCACTATGTAGAGTTCACATGGTGTTTAAATCGGCAGCATCAAAGTTGTAGAACTAGACGAGAACTATAATTTTGAAACTAACAACCTTTTTATTTGAGATTGTTTGCTGTTAAAAATAGCATCCATTATGTAGTCACAAGTGTCATGTAACTTAGCTATGAATGCTCAAAAGAATGTGAACATTGAGGTCTTGAGTTTGAATCTTGAAAAAATACATATTTTCTATTTTCTATCACTCATCTCTGCCGGTTCAACCCCAATCACTGCAGTGATGGTCTGTTTGGGTGTAGTGTTAACTACAAAATTGATCTACAAAGATATGTGAAAATCATTTTTAGAGGCATTTTCTTTTCTCATGCCTCTGCATAAAGGTATCTAAATAAATGGATGATGTTCAGAGGTGGGAAAGAAACAACCTCTACAAAGATTTCCATAGGTGGGCCACCTATAAATCGTTTTCAATGGATTAGCTTTTGTGACCTGCCTCTAGAAATCAACTTCCAGAAACTAAAAAAATGGCCTAAATGAACTCCAACATCATGCAAGCCATTACCATCCTACCTCATACCTGTTAGTATTGCAATAGGAGAACATTTCATTTTGTTTCTTTGGTAGGAGCGATATATAGAGACAACGGTCTTTGAGGGCACACCTCTAGATAAATAAAAAATAAAGATTAGTTAAAGCCATGTCTATTTTAGGTCGATGCCCCTTCAAGACACTTCTTGTAAATGTCACATATAACAGAAATGTTGAGCGTACAGATCAATCAAATGTCACCAGATAATGGACAAATGTAGGAACATACCTCTGTCATGAAAAACAGACAATAAAACTGAACGACACCAACAAAGCTACCTCTGTTGGGTTTTAAAATAACCATAACAAAGCTAGCCACCATCAGATATATTCCCATTCCCATATTTCTTTTGTTGTTATTTCAAATAGGTCATCCTTTTTCACAGGTCGATTTTGGTGCTTTTGTCGCTTGGTTTATATGCCAATGGCTTACCTATATGGTAAGAAATTTGTTGGGACACTTACTCCAACAATACTGGCACTAAGAAAGGAGCTCTATAGTGAACCATACTGCAATGTTGATTGGATTAAAGCTCGTCGTACTTGTGCTAAGGTTTGTAATGTAAATTAAGTTTTCTGAAGATTTACAAAGAAATTCTTGGTTCAAGATAAATTTACTGAATAACAAGTTATTTGTTGGACAAGTAGTACACTTCATACTGTAGAATTAATTTGTTTATTGGTTTAGAAGATAACAGTATTTTTTATTACTACCAATTATATCCATATGCTCATTCATTGGTATAGTCATGTTCTTCTGTGGAAGCGCATACACCTTTTTTCTTGTTTCTTTTGATTATATAGAGTAAAGTTTGAGATTAAATGAGGCAGGTATTCTCTACAAACTATAGAAACAGTATGTGTTTATCGAATGATTTCTTACCAATATCGCTCTTCTGTACCCCATTTGATCGAGTAAAAAACGAATTATATGTTGGCTAGTTTGTTTGTAAGATAGCAAAAGTGTGTTTTGTTCCTAGGACGTACACCACTCTCAATGATTTTGCTAGTGAACAAAAGTGAGTTTATCCTCATATAAATGTCATGGCACAAATGATCCACCATAATTTCAATGCCAAATAGTCAATATCTAGGCTCGTTTGGTGATACACCTCCATCAATCCATTTGCTAATTAAAATTGAATTACGTGAATTAGGTAGTCTGATCTTGGATAATACTTTCTCAAGTAGCAAGCCACATCGACCCAATAGAACCAAGAACTTGGTGACTATGGCCCTAACAGACAGAATTCTCACATTTTCTCAGAGTGCACGTGATTTTGAGTATGTGTGCCCCTAGCTCTCATATTTAATTATCTTTTTTTACACAAGCACACACTATTAGTGTGATGTGTTACCAACATGTGGACCTAGCAAAAATGGTACAAAGGGTACAAACATTATATATAGTCCAGTGTCAACCATAATTTAAGCCCCTGAGATCGTTTAAGATAGCAAACATTAAGGGCATGTTTGATATTAGGGCTGAGGCCGGCTCGGCCCGTAGCGAGGGATTGTCCGAAGTGGTGCAAGGCCACTTGTTTGGTTGCATGTACCAAACAGACTTGTCCCTCTAGAGATTGTATTGATAGGATGTATAGATGGATATGGTTACCCTCATATTTGGAATATGGTGGCACTACCTTCTCTATATCTCTTGTTGGCATTCCATCAAATGGTTGGTAGGCAGCAATGAGGAACGGAGCAGGACAAGCACCACGATGATAAAGCTTGGAGTCAGCAACAGCACAGGCAAGTTCGACAGTTGTAGCGAGGACCCCGATGGTGGCTCGCATGGTGGCGTCAACCTGAGCCTTAGTGAGGCAAGTCTGGCTTGGCATGGCGGCGACACATCAACTGAACACGACAGTGGTGCATCAACCATGATGGCCAGCACAAGCAACACTAGCAACAGATGACCGCGGCCATGGCAACACAGCGGCGGCGGTGAAAGGCGCAACCATGGTGATGGGGTGCGCACTCTAGCTTGGTATCGATGGTGTGGGAGGCCTCGGCCTTGGAGCATGAGGGGGAGGAGAGAGTGGTGGAGAGAAGCTTGCCGGGCTTGGAGCAGGAGGGGGGAGAGAGAGATGGAAAGGAGCTCACTGGCCTTGGAGCAGAAGGGGGAGGAGAGAGCGACGGAGAGGAGCTCACCGGTGTTGGAGCAAGAGGGAGAGGAGAGAGCGGTGGAGAGGAGCTCACCGGCCTTGGCACGGGAGAGGAAGGAGAGAGCAGTGAAGAGGAGCACACTATGGTAGATCTACGATGGAAGGTGAGGGAGACGAAGGTAACCACATTAGGCTCAGAGTGTTGAATCAAGCCGACCTATGAAAAAACAAAGTCTCCCTTCGTTTCTCTAGGGCCTGGCCCAAGAGCCTTAAATCCCATGTGGAACAGACTCCAAGGCTGGGTCAAGCACACCAAACAAGGGAGTTGCAGCCTAGGAGCGTAGCCGGGCCGCTGGGCCACCATACAAACACGCCCTAAGATGCATTACTACTTTTAGTCAAGTACAATTAAGGTAGGGGTGTACTAAGTTGATAGAACTATATATATGCATCACAACCTAGTAGTTTTTGGTTGTTGTTACCTTGCTGTATTGGGGACTGAAAAACACTAATGATGATTTGAGCTTGTTTTCTTTAATCAAAGGAAGATACTACAAGAATATAAGTGTATGTGCTTTCCAGTTTCAATTATATTCAGCAAGAATAACTTATTTATGCTTCACTATCATCATTTTGTGTAGAAAGGTAATATACATTGCTTCCTACTGACTGGGTAGCTACAGGGAAAAACATATATGCCGTTTTGATACATTGATTTTCAGTTGTGAATGGTGTTGGGTGCAGGAAGACCTTCGTTTCCCACAACCCTGGGTCCAAACTATTGCCTGGACATGCATTAATAAAATTGTGGAGCCAATGTTTAATTATTGGCCATTTACTAAGATTAGGGATACAGCATTAGATGAACTGATGAAGCATATCCACTATGAAGATGAAACTACTAAATACATTGGCGCCTGTCCAGTAAACAAGGTAATGTACTGATTGCTTGCTTGACAACTTATAAAAATGAAGGCGGTCTAATTTATTTGAAACAAAACGATGCACCATCAAGTACCAACTTGCATATGTATATATTGTAATAAACTTGAAGGACAATATGGATATGTTGCCTAGCTCAAAATGAAAACTATTAGCTGCATGACTAAAGTCAAAACCAGAAAAGCTAATGTAACATTGGGGGTTAACATAAGTGGCAATTTTTTTTTCATTCTGAATATCTTTTTAGAGTCATCTCCAAGTAAAGTATATTATAAATTAATGCAACCCCCCATTTATAAAACCTCTATAATTTCGAATGTGTAACTCCTCAAATCTTTGCCAATTTCTCAATGGTAGGCACTAAATATGATCTGTTGCTGGATAGAAAATCCTGATTCAGATGCTTTCAAGAAGCATGTTCCAAGGATCTATGATTATTTATGGCTTGCGGAAGATGGCATGAAAGCAAAGGTATAATATTTTTATGGCATATATTCTACCATTTTGACAACCTAGGAGTAGCGCACATATGTTTGCCTTTTACATCCACCATTTTATTTTTCTACATACACATTGTTATGTAACTGTTTCCTTTATCTTTTCAATGGTAAAAGGTTTATATTCCAGAATTTCCTGTAGCTTTTGTAACAAAAACTTATTCACCGTTATAAAAACTTATGCAGGCATATGATGGTGTTCAATGCTGGGAAGCTGCCCTTATTGTACGGGCTTATTGCTCCACAGAACTTGCAAAAGAATTTGGTCCAACACTTTCAAAAGTTCATAATTTTCTTAAAAATTCACAGGTATAATTATTAATATGATGTTTCTATTGTTAAGCAAAACAATGTTTGCATATGAACTTTTAACTTGTATTTTGTTTTTTAGATTCGTGAATAATATGATGTTTCTATTGTTAAGCAAAATAATGTTTGCATATGAACTTCTGACTTGTATTTTGTTTTTCAGATTCGTGAAGACCATCCTGATTACAGAACTTATTACCGCCATAGGTCTAAAGGATCATGGACAGTTTCCACATCAGATAATGGATGGTCTGTATCGGACTGTACTGCAGAGGCACTTCAGGTGAAGATATTCTAATCTGGATGTCTACTCTTAATATATAGAACCAGACAAATCTTTTGTGGCCTAACCGCCCAACTGAACTTAATCCCAAGCATACTTGTCGTCCTTCTTTAGACACTCAGTACCCAAGATACTTGTCAAGTTCGGTAGTCCATCAAGTGCACCACATGGGAGACCCGAACACTATCAACTTTTTTTTAGAATCCATAATAAGTGATAAGCTTATACATCAATATTTTCTAGGAAACTTTGCTGGCTTTCTATATATGTAAACTTTAATTGAGAGAACTCTCCATCTAATTAGTTTAATAAAACATGAAAATATATAAATAAAAGCACAGTGATGATATTTCAAACCAATGAGAGCACATACAAGTCTTTTTTTCCCTTATAGTAGCCATCGGTTTCATTTCTTCAGGCACTGCTATTGCTATCAAAGCTACCACCAGAACTAGTTGGGGAACCAATACAAGGACAACGGTTGTATGATGCAGTGGATTGCTTGCTATCTTTTATGGTATGCCAAACCCTTTCAACATTATTAGAGAAAAACAGAATTCTCTTTATGATTCCATTATCTTCTTATGTATTTTAAATAAAATTTGAACTTCAATACTGAGGTTATTGATCGCAACTATTTTTTTTATCGGTGAAGAACAATGATGGGACATTTTCTACATATGAGTGTAAAAGAACGTCATCATTGTTGGAGGTGAGTGCTTTGGGTTGCTCCTCCATTCTCTGCAATTCAATTTTTCAATCACCATGCCGATAACACGCGATCTGCAAACAGTTTAATGTTAATGATCCTCACTGCAATGCCACCACACACCAGGACCATGGCAACATCTAAGAAAAATACTTTCCTGGAGCAATGAGAACATTCTGAGATCATAACTGATTACTGTAAGAAAAGTGCTTGTCTGCAGCCATTACAACATTCAGGAAAGTATTTTTCTTAGATAAAGGAAGCTTCATGGATCTCAGACAATTACATCAAGATGATACAATTACTCCTAGCATACCACAATACCAGGACCATGCCAACATCTCTTCAAACCTATTATTACCCTAAGAAAAGTGCTTGTCTGCAGCCATTACAACATTTTGAGATCATAAACTGATTACAAGAAAGTTACAGCAAGTTTTTAAAAGAAAGGAAACTCAGCTCCATAGATCTCGGACTTACATCAAGACGATACAATTACAAGACCATACCCAGTTTTTGTATAGTTAGGATACACACATTCCAAAGATTATTAAAAAAGAAAAAAAGAAGTAATGTGGCACTAGCACAACTACTGCTAAGTCTAGATATATGAATTTCTCTCTAGGATTCAGAAACCGATACTAGAGAAGTTAAGCAAAACCAAATCAAAGTCCCGTATTGTTGTCATCTCTTATTCCATAGATAGTATTACTAAACCTAGCTACTAATCATGGCAACTGTGAATAATGCCAACAAACTCCACAACTGTGGGCCTCGAGGTGCCTGCCTGTCAGTTCCTGAATTTATTACCAAACCTACCAATCAAGGAGATAACTAACAGTCATGGTGAACTTACATACTATTTGGGCAAACAAAAATAGAAAATCAAGTGAGGATTTGGTGTGGCAAGCACTTTGTTCATTGCATAGTGATGGATCAAAAAAAGGTTGTTGAAAGCAGTCAGAAGATCGATGAAGTAACAACAAAAATAGTAACTAAACTTCAAAAAGTGTGAAGCATGTTTTCAAAAAAATTCAGTGTTTTGCACAGATTAAATTTTGCTCCAAATTATTTTGATTTATCCTAGGTTATTTTGATTTGGCCCGTCTTTCATGATTGTACTGACATGGCTTCCTTTTCATCAGCTTCTCAACCCTTGTGAGACTTTTGCGAACATTATGGTTGATAATCCGTAAGTGATGAATATGTGTCCTTACTAGAGGGGCAAAAACAATTGTTTCCTTTCTTCTAATGACTCCTTTAGTTATGGGAAGTGACCTATGCATAAAACCAATTGACAGATGCGTTGAATGCACATCATCTGTTCTACAAGCTTTGGTTACATTCAGAGATTTGTATCCAGGCTACCGCAAGGATGAGATAGAAAATTGTGTTAAAAATGCAACAAAGTTTATTGAAAATAAACAGCAACCGGATGGCTCATGGTACCTAGAACTTTCTTTTATTAAGTAAAAAATTATTAAAAATTTTAATTATGCTAATAACTAGATTATTTCTTGTTCAACAGGTTCGGTACTTGGGGTATCTGTTTCATCTATGGGACACTGTTTGCAGTGAAAGGACTAGTGGCAGCTGGAAAAACATACAAAAATAGTTACTCAATCCGAAAAGCATGCAATTTTCTTTTATCGAAGCAGTTAAGTAGTGGTGGATGGGGAGAAACATATCTTTCAAGTGAAACTGGGGTAAATATTAATTTTTGTTATGCTTGCATTTGCTTAAGTGGTTTATTTGTTAGTTCATATCTAGCTACTTTCAATATGGTCGTCTTTAAATATGATATGATACTTCAGTGGTTGTATTTGGTTATCTACATACTTAGTATCAAAGATGCTCACTATCCACAACACAAAATCTAAGCCCATTAAGGTTGGTAGAAGTCACTGCAGAAACCCACCATCTATTGATAAAGGTTTATTCCAACTACAATCCTAAGTCAGTGTAAGTGTCATTGGTGCAATCATACAATGACAACTTTATATTTTTAGCAAACTCACATATGTCAATATTATGGTGTTGTGGTATAGTACTGTTTGTAGATGTTTGAATTGTGCTAGTTTCTGCTATGTTTTTTTTCATAAAGGAAGGATTTTATTATTTTACAATCATTTCAATCGAGTTGGTAGAATAATCATGAAGTCACTTCTGGCCTCGGCTATGTTAATTATGCTGAAATAGAATCTAGTCTACAAATGGCATTTAGAGATCTGCTTACATATTTCTCCAGCAATTAACAAAATAATTCTCCACACTTAGGTAATTGGGTACAAGCGCCAACTTTCTATCAAGTGCATCTCAAGGCTACTCCTAATGCATTGTCTCATGTCACTCTTTCCAAAAACAACTATGTTGGCTGAGTCTTTATTATAATATTTTGCAGATTTATGCAGAGGCAAGCAGTCCTCATGCTGTCAGCACTGCTTGGGCAATGTTGGCTTTACTTTATGCTGGGCAGGTATATTTTCTGTATTAAAGCATTTGAATTTCAATGAACACATTATGAACAAAACCATCTTGATGTCCCTTTATTATTTCATTGTTGTGGGAATGGAAAGTAGGTTGAAAGAGATCCAACACCATTATATCATGCTGCAAAAGAATTAATCAATATGCAACTAGACTCTGGCGACTTTCCACAACAAGTAAGTCCTAAATTCTTTTACACACATAGATATTTTATTTTCATCAAATTAAGCATCTTTTACCATTTTATAAATTGAACAATCATTCATGTACACAAAAGGCTAACATGTTCCCAACATAATAAATTTACAACTGACCAAAACAACGAGCCAACTTTCTGTTTCCTTGTGCAAGTGCAATTGTCCTTAGTGCATTAACGAAAACAGTTGCATTCCACAAATATGGCTTGTGCACATCCATGTCGATCTCCAAACATGCAACAATATTTATGGTACTCACTTTGGTGGCAGGAACATGTTGGAGTGTCTAACCGTTACATGTATTTCAATTATGGTAACTACCGAAACCTGTTCCCTATTTGGGCTCTCGGAGAGCTTCGCCGCCAATATGTTTTAAGGAAGATATGTAACTAATGTGCATTATTCAGTATTTGCTTGCGATAATACATAAGATAAATGATAAGTATTGTATGCAATGCAATTTGGTGCCATGTATATTGTAGGAAAAAACACATAAACTTAGTGAGAAATGTTGGGCAAATGTCCACAAATCTAAAATACATAATGTCCTTGGAAAAAATTCCATGGATTCAGGTACACTTCCATTCATAAATATCTGGTGTATATGTTTTGAATGACAAGGATATTTAAATTACTACATTTGTTTACTATTTCAAAATAATCTGTGCAAAATAACTATCTGGCAAAAATATTGCAAATAATCCTCCCATTTGTTAAGTGAGAATTAGTGTTTCATGTGTTGCCTGAGGGCACAAAATGAAATTGAAAACATGCATAATTTCAAGACCAACATACTAGAGACTGGGATATTTCTATTTCACTATCTAAATCATTTTCACCGTTATTCAGACAAATGTAGAGAGTTCCATACTTTAAAACCAGTACCAACTGATGGTCCATACTTGATTTCCGACAAAAAAGGAAAAGTGCTAAATGAAACTAATGAAGCATGCGCCTGCTATGGAAAACACAGCCACGGATAGATCATCTTCAGAAGGGTCTGGACTTGCTGATGCTGCTGATAGTCAGCTGACCCCAAACTGCAAACCGTTAAATCAAGTGATAGGCACTCCATACAAGAACACAGAATGGACCTAATCTCACTAAGTATTTGCAGAATGCAACCAGAATACAGACCTTAAGTTGTTCCAGTGAGGCGACGCGGCTGTTCAATTGCTCCAGGATGTGGTGTATGGATTCCGCTATGCTGGCCTTGCGATTCTCTTTGTTGTTCCAGAGTTCAGATACCGGGAAGCGGCCACTAGCGTTGTACTCATTGATCTCCAGCAATGCAGTAGTCACAACCTTGTAGACCTCCTCGCCAAGCTGTTCCTTCAAGACAACCAACTTCTCATCCTTTTCATTGATGATTTCCTAAAACAAAATACATCAGGTTAGTGTTAAAAAATTTTCATGCTGCGAGGTGATGTGTCCTGGAGTGTCTGAGTAACACAGTTAATTTGAGGTAAGTATTGCCAGTAAGTTTGCAGGAACATAAAAGATGTATATTCGTTACATTGGACATACATCTGTATTTGAGCCTGTGTTCACTATCTTGAAAGGATGCCAATTAGGGTCCTTCACACGCTCTTGCCATAAGCAGACAATTCAGCAGCTTTAAGTTTGGCATCTTCTCCATACCTTTGCTTGCAAGATAGAACAGAGGGCTTCTCATCCAGTTCACCCATCCTCTTGATTCCAATGTTGCTACGACTACGAGGACCTGATAAATCTGTCAAACCCTACAAAATATCCACACAATCTCTCTCAAGCATAGTCAAAAGGACACAAGGGCTTAATCTGAAGGAATCCACAAGGGCTTAATCTGAAGGAATCCACAGCTAAAGAAGGCATGGATCGATCTAAATACTATTAAATTTGGATGAATACATCTAAATAAGGCATGTATGTGCAGATTTTCTGAAAATATACTGGCATATGATGCTACCATGAATCCATGATCAGCTCTTTCTTTGCATCTCCAATCTCATCAATGGCCATCCTATGTCAAGAGCATGATTGAGATCTTTCATCTCCTCAATTCTCTCAATCAATTCTTCTGTCAGCTCCTCAGAACGTTTCTTCACATCAACACCCTCTCCCTCGATGCGTTTCACCACCACCAATTTTCCTTTAAGTTGTTCAATATCTAGCTCCAGCTTTTGCTTTTCATCCACATGCTTGAGTTTTGGAATCCAAACTAAGTTCAGGTGCATGAAAACTAAAAGTACGTGCATACCTTATGTTTCTCAAGAAGCTGTAGTGCCCGTTCATCAGCTTTCTGTTGCTCAATTTTAGCCATGTTGAGGGAATCATTTTGGTCAGTATTCTGCAGGGAAATAAGTACAAAATACAGGTATCAGAAAATAATTCATTAATGGTGAGACTATGAATACAATTCAGAAACTATCTGATATGTCATATGTGATACAGTGATAGAGAAGATATGGACAATAAAAAGTAGCTCAAATAGCAATAGGGATGCACCCATACCTTTTCCTCTCTTCCTCCAGTTTTCTTCTTTTAATGTCAGTTTCAGCAACTGGTTCATTTAGTTCCCTGGACCTCCTTTCGATGTTACCCACTTTATGTTCGAGCAGCAGACTGCATATTCCTCATTTCTGCGAAAAGGATAAATAAATATACAATATGCACAATCATTTTAGGCAATATAAGGCTAGTCTCAATGCATGTTTCATGAGAGTATCATGCACATTAGATAGAGTGCCACATAAGCATTGAGAGAGGAGTTTCATCTGATGAAACATGCTACTGCTGATGACTGTGCCTCAATGAAGAAGTTTCATCAGATGAGAGAGTTTCATCCCCAAAAACTCATGTGGATTTTTTTTAGATAAAGGATATTTTATATCCGGCTTCATCTATCGACTGATAGAATCTGGCCAATTACTCAGTTACCTAGTTTATAGTCTTGGTACCTGTGTCATGAAACTATGCATTGAGACTAGCCTAAATGAGCATAACAGCCATAAAGCTCTGATGGAAGAATATTTCACGATTAGCATGTTTTAGCATGCACATATCGACCACCCATTTGGAAGGATGGCTTCCGTCTCCCCACCTCCCTCTCCCGACGTCTCATCTCCCTTCCCCAGCCCCACGCCGGAGTTCACCCCGAACCCGGCGGCCACCCCTTCGGCGCCCGCGCCTCCTCCCTCCCCGAAGACGTCGGCTTCCTCCCCCTCCTTGTCTCCATCGGCGCCTCCTTTTGTGTCGTGTGGCCGCTCCAAGGTCGAGCGCTGGAACTCTGATTGCCCAGCCTCCGCCAGCTCGAGCGGCTCGCCCCTTTCCTACCGCGACATCGTCCTCTCCTCCTCCTGCTCGGCCCCTTCTGTGCCCTCGATGGCGAGCGGTGGCGAGTCTTTAGGTGCGACGGCGGGCGCATCTCCCTCGGCAATCCCTGTAGCTCCGCCGGCGGCTCCTGTGAGGGCCCCTAGAATCACGCTCCTTCGCCGGTCTCATCCTGGGCGGTCTGGTGGGGCTCGCCCCAGTCCAGGTGTTTGGCAGACGGCTGAGTCGCGTGGTTCTAGGCGTCGGCGTCTGCGTGCGACTCGTCCCCCACGCCGCTCGGTGCCTGCAGACCTCTTCGGCAAATGTTTCAATTGCTTCTCGCCCTCCCACACCGCCTCCTTCTGTCGCCAGAGGACTCGTTGCTTTCGCTGCCGGTCTCAAGGCCATCGCTCCTACAAGTGTCCTCTGGTCGCCAATGGTGGAAACACATCTTCTTGCGCTGTCGGGCGCACTTCTGTGTGGCGGCGTCTTGGCCATGGTGGTGAAGCTGCTCGCGCGTCTGCCTCGCAACGGCTTTCTCCGGCGGGTGCGGCTCGTGGCGCTCGTTCAGCACAGGGCCTCGTGTGGCGGCGGATTGGCCCTGCCCGCGATGCTGCTAGCGCTGCGACCCTGCAACGGTCTTCTCCGGCAGGCGTCGCTCATGGTGCTAGCTTGGCGCGGGGCTCTGTGTGGCAACGGGTTGGCTCTGGACGTGAAGTTTATGGCACTACGCCCCCGCAACGGTCTTCTCCGGCGGGTGTGGCTGGTGGTGCTGGTGCATCGCAAAACAATCTGGAGATTCAGGCCCGTGACCAAGGGGCTCCAGAGGGAAGGTCGCGCCGGCGTCGTCGTCCGCGTTACCGTCGACATTCTGTTCAGGGAACCCCTGACCCTGCTCCAGCATCTGACACGTTTTCGGCTGCCTCCTCGTCAATGGCTCCACCAGCAGAGGACCCTGCCCCTTGCATCATCGACTGGAGCGAGCAGGTTGCTAGGGCTGAGGCAGACCTTGCTCATGCTGTCACGGTGACTGTGATCGGTGATGAGCCTCTTGCTGCGGTTGAGGATGTGGCTGCGGTGATTGCGCCCAGAATTGCAGTTGAGGCCAGTTCCTTGGTGCTAAGACGTGCTTCTTCCTCAAGCTACCTACTGGTCCTCCCTAACACGACCTTGGTTGATCGCTTGGTTAGTCTTCAGCAACCGATGAGATCGTCCAGTTTCAGTTTTAGCTTGCTGTGCAAGCGTTGGAATCGTTTGGCTGGTGCTCATGCACGTGGATTACCGTTTCTGCTTGATATTGAGCTCAGAGGCATCCCTGCCAACGTCTGGGAGACATCAACGGTTGATCGCTTTCTAAGTCCCCATGCTTGGGTCCAACAAGTGCACCCTGATACTCTTGCGCTTTCGGATATGTCATGTTTCCGGTGTTTGGCTTGGAGTACAGACCCATCTGCGCTCCCTTCAGCTAGGGAGCTTTGGGTGGTTGAACCTCCAGTGGCTGCCATTGAAGATCCTCCAGTCAAGAGAGTGTTAGCCTACCATGTCGAGTTGAAGTACAAAGTTGCCCGGCCTGCTGGCCCTGCTCCGGGTCCTCCTCCCTCAAGTGATAGTGACAGCGCGGATGATGATTCAACAAGACAGAGGCGTCGTATTCGTTCTTCCTCGCCGTCTTCTGGTGCCGGGCCGACAAGTGGTGCTGATCAGGTTACCTCGCGTAATTCTGGCCAGGTTGGCTCTCAGCTGGGATCGGTTCGAGGGCAGAGGAGAGCCGCATGCTTTCCAGCGGCGGACGCAGGAACCAAGGAGCCTCTGCAGGAGCAGGGTGCCCCAACCGTTGCATGTCTTGCCGTTCTTAATGAGACGCCTATTCTCGAGGAGGCAGCGACTGCGGCTACTGTGGGGGTCGTTATTGAAGGAAGCACTTCTGAGGTTGTGCGGCCCGGTTCCGAGGAGACGATCCCTTCGGTTGGCTCCCCTACGCTTATGTGCTTCCAAATGAATGTTGGGGGCGGCGGCTGTTCCTGGAATAAGGAAAATGTGTTTCCTGGGCCTCATCTGTCTACTGAGCCCAGCTCCGTGAATCTGGTTTGTGCCACCCCTGGGCCCGTGGTGACGGTCGATTCCTCCTGTGGGCTAGTGGAGGACTTGCCTCTTTCTTCTGGGCCAGAACATAATCTCCTCTTGGCTTCTACGTCTGGCACAAAAAATGCAGTGGGCTTGGATGGGGCTACGGCCTGGAACTCTCCCGGCCAGACGGCACTGTGCTCCTTCGGGAGCCAGCCAGCCGATAAGGCAACGGATGGAGATCCTCTTCCGACCTCTCCAAGTCCGCCATGGTGCTCACCTTCTATCCCGGAGTTCAAGCATCTAGTTACTCCACCCCCAAGACGTAGCGTTTCTGTAAAGCCTCTCCAAGTCTACTCCCGTCGTCGACTACGTCAGCACCTGCGTGAGCATTCCAACCTGGTGGACGCTGCTACTCCCGTGGTGGCTATGTCTCAGGATGGTCTGCCCTTTGGTGGGGATCAGCCGATTCAGCCCCCGCCCCCTCCTGGGCTGGAAACTCCCTCGTCTACAGGCGTGGTAGTCTCGTCGGTGACCCCGCAAGCGGCTGGGCCCACTGGTGTGGTTGTCCCATCGTCGACTCCGCTCATGGCTGGGACAACCCACGAGTTTGCGGGAGCAGAGCGGATGACCCTGCAAGCAGCCGTGGCTGCCCCCATGCTTGCTGCACAGCAAGAATACATCAACAAGCTGGCCCGCCGTGCAGTCGGCTTGCTTCCTGTTCCTCGATCAAATAAGCGAAAGAGCAAGTCACGCCCGCCTGGGGAAGCTTCGCGACAAAGCCGACGACTTGCCGGGAAGAAGGTGGAATTCGGCCCTGATGACCTGGGGAGGAGAATGAAGAAGAAGGCAATGCAGACCCTGGACATTCTTGGTGAACAGGAAGGCATTGATCAGCAGGCTCTGGATGACTACGCCAAGCTTTTTGGTCAGCCCCTTTGTGATTCACACATCCTTGCTCTCACTGCTTTATTTAACTGGTCTCTCCCTGATGAGTTTGGCCCTGGTTGGGGGCTCGAGCTTATAGCTGATTAGTACGTGAAATCTGTCAGTTTTGTTGTGGTCGTCTTCAATGTCTTTAATGGATCCAGCTAAAATTCTTATTTGGAATGTGAGGGGCCTAAATTCATCAACCAGGCAAGACTCTGTTCGTACTATTGTGGATTCATCTCGTTCAGATATAATCTGTTTACAGGAAACTAAAATGGCAGCTGTAACTAGAAGAACTCTTCTTTCAGCTTTTGGCTCTGAATTTTCTGAGTTCATTGAAGCCCCTTCAGTTGGTAGAAGTGGAGGTATTTTGGTGGCCTGGCGACAGCATCTTGGGACATCTGGTGCTCGGCGTGTGGACAACTATAGCGTGTCCATACAATTCTGTCCAGTTGATGGGCAGCCTTGGTGGCTCACTTGCGTCTATGGGCCTCAAGGAAATGAGGACAAGATTCAATTTCTGCAGGAACTTCGTAATATTAGAGATGCTTGCCAGGGGCCTTGGATTATAGTTGGGGATTTTAATTTGATATATAAAGATGAGGACAAAAACAATGCCAATTATAATAGAGCCTTGATGGGTCGCTTCAGACGCGTTATTAATGATCTCGCTCTTAAAGAAATCCCACTGCATGGTCGCAAATTTACATGGTCAAACCAGCAAGTTTCTCCTACTCTAGTCAGGTTGGATCGGGTCCTGTGTTCAGTGGATTGGGAGGAGAAATTCCCTAACTGCCTTTTGCAGAGTTTGGCTTCCAATGACTCAGACCATTGCCCTATTTTGCTTGGCCTGCGGGATAACAAGGGTGGTCGCCGACGTTTCCATTTTGAGGCTTTCTGGCCGAAGCTAGAAGGTTTCCAGGAGACAGTTTCTGTGGCTTGGAATTCCATTGCTGCAGGACCATGTCCTTTCTCTTCCTTGGATCTCAAGCTCAAGGCTGTCTCTAAGGGGTTGCAAAGCTGGAGTGACAAAAAAATTGGACATATAAACTCTCAGCTTGTCCTAGCCAGGGAAATTCTTCATCAGTTCGAGATTGCACAGGACAGTCGGACACTTGCTGCACGGGAAATTTGGCTAAAAAACAATCTGAAGAAACACAGCCTTGCATTGGCTTCCCTCAAACGCACCATTGCTCGTTTACGCTCAAGGATTAATTGGCTTAAGGACGGCGATGCCAATACAAAACTTTTTCAGCTGCATGCCCGCCATCGAAAGAGAAAAAATTTCATTGGGAAGCTAGTTTCAGAGGATCAGATCTTCACCAATCATGCTGACAAAGCATCTATAATTGATGGTTTTTATGACAGCTTGCTGGGCACAAGTGCTGATAGGGAAAATACTATTAACCTCTCTGAACTAGGACTTGATTCTCATGATTTGGCAGCTCTAGACCACCCTATCACAGCTGAGGAAGTTTGGAGAACTATTCAGCAGCTACCGCCAGATAAAGCACCCGGACCCGATGGTTTTACAGGCAGTTTTTATAAGTCATGCTGGCCAATTATTAAGAATGACATAATGGCTGCTTTTTCAGCTCTTTGGAGCAGGAAATATGCTAATTTCGGGATCCTGAATACAGCCTATATCACCTTACTCCCTAAGGTTGAGGCAGCAGAGCAGCCAAAGGACTTTCGGCCTATAAGCTTAGTCCATAGTTTTGCTAAGCTAGTCACAAAAGTGTTGGCTAATCGTCTTGCAGGTCGACTGCAACATTTGGTGTCACCCAACCAGAGTGCATTCATAAAAGGACGTTTTATTCAAGATAATTTTATGTTGGTTCAGCAAACTGCAAGATTCCTCCATCAGCAAAAGCAGCCACGAATTCTCCTCAAATTGGATATTTCTAAAGCTTTTGACTCAGTTTCTTGGCCGTTTCTCCTCGAGGTGCTACAACAGCTGGGCTTTGGTCCGATTTGGAGAGATGTGATCAGTGGCTTGCTTGCTTCTTCCTCCACACAGGTTCTCCTTAACGGGATTCCTGGGAGCTCTATTTTTCACCAGCGTGGTCTGCGACAAGGGGATCCCTTATCTCCTATGTTATTCATCCTGGTTATGGACGTGCTAGGACTCATGATCTCTAAGGCAGCCAGTGAGGGGCTTTTAAAACCCTTGTCAAGGCGGGTTTTGCAGCATAGAGTCTCTCTATATGCCGACGATGTGGTGTTATTTCTTAGACCAGAAGCGGATGACATCAATTTGGTTCTAGGAATTCTTAACCTTTTTGGTGATGCTTCAGGACTTAAAACCAACCTACAGAAAAGCAATGTATTGCCCATCAGATGCGGACAAGCAGAGCTACTTACCATTCAAAACATGCTGCCTTGTGCTGTTTCAGAATTCCCATGCAAATATTTGGGCTTACCCCTCTCTCTTAAAAAGCTTACCAAGGGACAGATTCAGCCTGTTATTGATAAGATTGCTGATCAGCTATCAGGTTGGAAAGCTGATCTCATGACAAAGGCAGGAAGGAAAGTGCAAGTGCAGTTTGTGCTCACTGCTATGTTGGTATATCTTCTAATGGCCATTGATTTCCCTCCCTGGGCCATTAAAGCCGTGGATAAAATCAGATGTGGTTTCCTTTGGAGGGGAAGAAAAGAAGCAAAAGGGGGGCACTGCCTCGTGGCTTGGGGCAAGACTTGCCAGCCCCATGAACTCGGAGGTTTGGGAATTTCAGACCTGAAAAGACTTAGTTGGGCGCTACGGATGCGCTGGATTTGGCTCAAGAAAACTGAACCTAACAGACCATGGGCGACCTTACCGGTCCAGGTGCCCGGAGAGGTTCAAACATTCTTTAAAATAGCCGTCTTCTCGGTAGTTGGCAGCGGGACGAACACCCTATTCTGGATTGACAGGTGGCTGAATGGACAGTCTATTGCGGACCTTGCCCCTCGTCTTCTAGAGTTTGTTCCTAAGAGAATAGCAAATAGACGCACGGTTGAGGAAGCTATGGCTGACCGTTCTTGGGTTATGGATATTCGAGGAAACCCATCAGTGGAAGCAATTTTGGATTTTCTCTGTCTTTGGGATCTCATTTATGATTTCCAGCTTCAACCGGAAATTGAGGACTCTCATATTTGGCGTTTTTCTTCTAGTGGGCAGTATTCGGCCAAGTCTGCTTATGCTAGTTTTTTCATTGGGTCTACTCAATTTGGCCCTTTTGAGAGGATATGGAAATCTTGGGCCCCTCCCAAATGCTGATTCTTTTTGTGGCTGGTTGCACATGATAGATGCTGGACGGCAGATCGCCTGGCAAAGCGGGGTCTCCCACACCCGGAGCAGTGCCCTTTATGTGATCAGGAGGATGAAACCATCAATCACCTGCTTGTATCTTGTGTTTTCAGCCGGCAGTTCTGGTTTTGTCTCTTTCAGCGGTTTGGTTTACATCAGCTTTGCCCACAACCCACAGATTCTTCCTTTGATTTATGGTGGGAAAGATCAAGCAATTCTACTGCTGGGTTAACAAAGAAAGGTCTCAACTCTCTTGTGATCCTAGGAGCCTGGATCTTATGGAATCATCGTAATAGCTGCGTTTTTGATGGGGCTGCTCCAAGCTTAGCTGGGGTTCTGCGTCTTGCTTTGGAGGAATGTCGGCTGTGGGTCGTGGCTGGGGCTCGGGGTTTGTCTTTCTTAGCATCCCTACCCCCTCCTGTCCCTCCTTAAGGAGTTTTGTTTAATTTTGGTCGCCTCTAATTTTTCTTCAGGCGCGTGTGTAAATCTGTTTTGGGTTTGGTGTAGTGTGTTGTACGGGGTTCTTTCCCCCCATTTTTCTTCTTCTTAATATAATGAAGCGCAGTTCTCCTGCGTTTTCGAGAAAAAAAAGAAGAATATTTCACAACTGTAATTTAATGAGTGTACCTACATTATAACGTTTTTGCAGTATATCACTTTCTTCCATGACTTTCTGAAGGGAGAGATTCATTTGATTACACTTTCACTCTAGTGTTAGAACCCTAGGACCGACTAGCAGTAGATCAGGGGAAAACCATTCTCCAATCGGTGTAAACAAATGCACTTATTTATGAACTAGGAGATCCAGGGGAAAGGGGAAGTAGTGAGATTCATACCATCCGAGGAGGTAGCAGCAGGCGTTGTGGAAGATCCGGATCCGGCCATCGCTGGTTCGTTGATGTAGATCTGCGCACGGGCAGCGACGGGTGGAGAAGACTCGTTGGTGCAGTGCAGTGGCGGCGCGGAGAGCTTCCCGTCACTGGCTGCGCCCTTCTCTAGATCGGACTTAGGGTTTGTCGGTGGGGAAAGGCGGCTCTCGGTGAATCTCGTACTGAGAGCCGGAAGCCCCCACCTTGTATTTATAGCGCAGTGTGACAGGGGCCCTCTAGCCATAGATGGGTTGGGCGCCCCCGATCAGGGCGCAGGTCAAGGCCCGATTAGGCCTTTGGGCCTAATCGGTGGGAGATCATTCCAACATTCTCCCCCTTGATCTCAACCTTTCTTTAACCTTTAAAATTTAACTTTAAACACTTTACTTTTTACTCATTCCATCACAGATGAGTGCATAGAGCTTGCTTCATCGTCACGGTCTATCGCCGATAGATTTAGCAACTACAATGCAGGTCTCTGATCTGAAACAGTAACTTTAACTTTGGGCCATTTATAGTTCAGGAATCATAGGCTTTCCCTTAAACCCATGCCGGCTACGTGTTCTCTAAACACATTGGGTGGTAAGCCTTTCGTAAGCGGATCCGCGAGCATCTTTTCAGTCCTTATGTGCTCAAGACTTATGATTTGATCCCGAACTTTATCCTTCACAACATAATACTTTATGTCAATGTGTTTGGCAGCACCACTTGACCTATTGTTGTGAGCATACTGAACTGCTAGATTATTATCGCAGTATAACATTAGTGGTTTATCTATGCTGTCGACCACCTTTAAACCGGGTAGGAACTTCTTTAACCAGTTCACCTGCCCCGTTGTCTCATAACATGCTACAAACTCGGCATACATTGTGGATGATGTAGTGACGGTTTGTTTTGAGCTTTTCCATGAAATAGCTCCCCCTGCAAGAGTGAACACATATCCAGACGTGGATTTTCTATCATCTCCCGCATAATCAGAATCCGAGTACCCTTCTATGTGCAAGGATTCTGATCTTCTATACGTCAGCATGAGGCCTTTTGTCCCTTGCAAATAACGCAAGACTTTCTTTACCAATTTCCAGTGTTCCTGTCCTGGATTGCTTTGAAATCTGCCAAGTAACCCAGTAACAAACGCTAAGTCAGGGCGCGTACAGACTTGAGCATACTGTAAGCTTCCGACACCAGAAGCATATGGAACCACTTTCATTTGATCGAGCTCGAATTGGTTCCTGGGGCATTGAAAATCCCCATATCTGTCGCCCTTGACAATGGGTGCAGGTGATGCACTACATTTGTGCATATTATATTTCTTTAGAATCTTTTCTATATATGTCTTTTGTGACAGTCCTAGTACCCCTTTTTCTCTATCTCGGTGAATTTCTATGCCCAGAACAAAAGAAGCTTCACCAAGATCTTTCATGTCAAACTTTGAGGACAAAAACTTCTTTGTCTCTAGTAGTAGACTGATATCACTACTAGCAAGTAAGATATCATCCACGTACAATATTAGGAAGATAAACTTTCCATTTTTAAACTTTGAATATACACAGTTGTCCTCAATGTTTTCCTTGAACCCAAAATGCTTTATGGTTTTGTCAAACTTCAAGTACCACTGTCTTGAAGCTTGCTTCCACCCATAGATCGATTTCTTTAAGCGGCATCCCATCTGTTCTTTGCCTTCCATGACAAAACCTTTTGGTTGTGCCATGTAAACATTTTCCTCCAAATCCCCATTTAGGAACGCCGTCTTTACATCCATCTGATGCAACTCTAAATCATAGTGTGCTACTAAAGCCATTATGATTCTGAAGGAATCTTTACATGAGACTGGAGAAAATGTCTCATTGTAATCAATTCCCTCCCTTTGTGTGAAACCTTTCGCCACAAGTCGCGCTTTATACCTTTCAATATTCCCTTGGGAGTCACATTTAGTCTTGTAGACCCATTTACAGCCTACTGTTTTGGCTCCTTTAGGAATAGGTTCTAAGTCCCAAACTTCGTTGGTCCTCATTGATTCCATTTCATCTTCCATAGCTTTAAGCCACTTCGATGAATGATCGCTTCTCATGGCTTCTTCAAATGAGGTGGGATCACCCTCCATTTGAGCTTCTTCTATATTATACACCTCATAATCATCCGGAATGGCTGATCTTCTAACTCTTTGAGATCTCCTAAGAGTCTCATTTGTGGGTGCCTCTTGGGGCTGTTGTTCTTCCTCCTGGGCAACAGGTGGTGGTTGCACGGGATCCTGAAGGACAGGTTCCTCATGTTCATCCATCGTTGCCACAGGAGAACTAACAACAGGTGTTGGCACTACAGTGTCAGGCACTGTTGGTGCAACAGGAACAGGTAATTCAAAAAATGGATCCTGAATCATCGGAGTGGGCACACATACCCGCTTCTCTTCAAGATCAATTTGTCGAGGTACCATGCTCCCCCTGATCATTTCATTCTCTAAGAAAACTGCATGCCTCGTTTCTACAAACTTTGTGTATCTATCTGGGCAGTAGAAACGATAGCCTTTTGACCTTTCTATATAGCCAATAAAATGGCAACTCACTGTTTTGGGATCTAGTTTCCCAATATTTGGGTTAAATACTTTAGCCTCAGCAGGACTCCCCCAGACACGCAAGTGATTTAGTGAGGGCACCCTTCCTGTCCACATCTCATACGGTGTTTTGGGCACCGACTTACTTGGTACTCTATTGAGAATATAAATGGCGGTTTTTAAAGCCTCCATCCATAAACTCAATGGCAAGATGGAATAACTCATCATGCTACGCACTATATCCATTAGGGTACGGTTGCGTCTTTCAGCTACTCCATTCTGCTGAGGTTCGCCCGGTGTGGAATACTGGGCTACTATGCCATTTTCCTGTAAAAACCTTGCAAAAGGTCTAGGAATTTGGCCATATGGGGTGTGCCGACCGTAGTACTCCCCCCCGCGGTCGGATCGGACTATCTTTATCTTTAAATTATGCTGATTTTCAACTTCAGCCTTAAATATTTTAAATTTATCCAATGCTTCTGTTCTTTCTTTAATTGGATAAATATAACCATACCGGGAGTAATCATCTGTGAATGTTATAAATGAATCATAGCCATCCACGCTTTTCACAGGAAAGGGACCACAAATGTCTGTATGAATTATTTGTAGTATTCCTGTGCTTCTTTTAGCATCCTTTTAAATTTTCTTTATGTACTTTCCTTTAATGCATTCTCTACATTGGTCTAAATCCGAGAACTCTAATGGAGGAAGAATGTCATTCTTCACCAGTCTTTCTATTCTCCCCCTCGAAATATGGCCTAAACGACAGTGCCATAATTTCGATGAGGCATCTTGAGTTCTCTTCCTTTTTCTATTGGAAACCGCAGACGTGGATACGTTATCAATCACATCACATACGGAATTAACACATTCACGAAGTGATAACAAATAAAGATCTTGCTTTAAAAAAGCAATACCAACACTGTCATTATTACAGAAAATCTCACACTTGCCATTACCAAAATGGCAGCCATAACCATCATTGTCTAAACAAGACACACTTATTAAGTTTCTCTGTAAAGACGGAACATAAAGAACATCTCTAAGCAAAAGAATAAAACTATTAGCAAGTTCTAAAGAAACATCGCCAACAGCTTCCACGTCCACCTGGACTCCATTTGCCACTTTAATTTGTCTTTCTTTTCTTTGCGTAGTCCGCGTCGAACGGAATCCCTGTAAAGAATTTGCAACATGAACAGTTGCCCCTGAGTCAATCCACCAAGTAGATTTTGCATATTGTACATAAAGAGATTCATTTACAAAAGTAATAATGTTCTCACCATTCTTTTCCATTATCATCTTTAACCATTTAGGGCAATCATGCTTGTAATGCCCCTCTTTGTGGCAGTAGTGACACAGATCTTTGTTCCCTAGAGGTTGGGCCTTTTTCTGCTGGTGCTGCTGATGCATGGGTGCTTTGCTTTTTGCCTTTGAAGGAGAGCTAGCATTGGCATTGACATTCTTTCTTTTGTTATCTCTAACAAAGTTGAGGGTGCCACCATTGGCGGCCTTGATCCTCTCTTCCTCTTGAACACACATCGCTATACAACGCTCCAGGTTCCATTTCTCGGGCTAGATGTTGTAGTTGACAACAAAGGTGTCAAACTCCTTTGGCAACGAAGCAAAAACCACATGAACAAGGAACTCTTCCTTGAGCTCTAAGTCCATTGGCTTAAGCTTGTTGTTTAGATGGTTCATCTTTGATATGTGTTCTCTAATGCCATTGTCATTGCTAGGCCCAGAGTACCTTTCTGTCATCAGCTGCTTAATCAACTGAGTAGCATATGTCTCTGAAGAGCCATGAAACTGACTCTTTACTTTCTCAAGGTACTCTGTAATAGTGTCACACTCTCCAATTGACCCCACTGTGGAGGGATCAATTGTGTTCTTTACCACTGCTAGACATTTCTTGTTGGCAGTGGCCCACTGTCTCTTTTGAAGATCAAAGATCATTCTGTCACTTGCATACTTTGCTTCTCTTGTTGCCCATGCAGCATTAGTCTCTTCAGCTCCCCTCACCGGTTCCACTGGCTCAGTGGGACATGGTGTGTAGGTGACCCAGTCGACCTCAGCCAAGATGAAGGCCAGGTTGATCTTTTCCTTCCATCCATTGTAGTTGTCTCCTTTGAGGGCTGGAATATCTTTGATATATCCCATCAAGGAGACTCCTGAAACACATTCAAATTAAGTGAGAACATAATACAATAATTGCATGATTTAATTCCAACTATGGTCAAAAGTAAAACATACAATTATTCCTTTTATATTAATTCTACAACACCTTTGGGCAGAAATAGAATTAATATATATCAGAAAACCATAATAACATTATAATATTGCTATTAATCAACTTTGGTCAGAATAATAACAATATTATAATCCAATTTTAACCTTTTTACACTAATTCCACATCACCTTTGGGCAGAAATAGAATTAATGCATGACAACAAACCATAATAATATCATAATATTGCTATAAATCAACTTTGGTCAGAATAGTAACAATATTATAATAATCTGTAAATTTATCCGATTTTCAAAATTAAAATCTACCATCGGTTTGAATTTAATAATGAAAATGAATAAATGACTTTAAGTACGCAGCGGAAACTTTAATAAACTTTTTGATTCCATTTTCCAGAAACTATACAAAAGCTTTACTGTTCTCTGAATATAATTATCTTTGGACAAAAAGTATACAGAGAAAAGCATTTAAAACTATGCAAAAACATCAAAATGCATAAAAATTAGCTTCTGGAAAAAATAAAAAACCGAAACTGTGTGAACTGTGCAGATCGGCCAATTTTGGCCCGTGCCCACGCGCGGCCTGCGCGGCCTGCTCGCGCGCAGTGGCCCAGCAGCGGCAGCAATGGCCCAGTAAGCCCAGCAAGTGCGCGTCTTTTTTTTTTGGTTTTCTTTCGCCCTAGTGGACCAGAAGTTGGCCCAGTTCGCATTCGCGGCCAGTGGCTCCTGCACCCAGGCCGCAACCTGGGCCTGGGCCGGGAAAGGGCCGCCCCGCCTGGGCCATATCTGGCCCGCGCGTGGTCTCTCCTCCGCGCCAATCTCGTCCGTCGATCTGGATCGGACGGTTGGGAGCGAAATTCGGTGTTTTAAAACCCCAAGCAGTCAGCTGCTCTCACCAAAACCCTAAACATTTTCTCCCTCTCCCTTCCTGTGTCCAGCCGACGGCGCCAGCTGGGAGCAAGCCGGGCATTCTCGCCGGCGGTGATGCCCACGGCACTCACCCCGGCAAGGCCCAGGCCTCTTCCCTTTCTGCTTTTCTCTTTCTCTCTTTTCTTTCTTCTCTGCACGGCGCCGCCCAGGAGCAGTGACAGCCGGTGCGGCGGCGGCCATGGAGGCCACCGGGGAGAGGGCCGCCGTCGGACGGATCCGGCCTCTCCCTTTGCCTTGCTTTCTATTTCTTTCTTTCCAATCTCCTCGCCGGACCCAGCAAGCAGAGAGCGAGGGATGGCGCTGCCTCGGCTCCCCTCGCCGGCGCACGCGTGCGGTTTCAGTCGCACGCGGCACCATCGAGGAGCGCCGCGGTGGTGCCCTGTCCGCGTGCCGCAGCAGAGAAAGAAAAAGAAAAAAAACGGTAGGTTCTACCATGCCTACCTTCGGTTAGGGTTAGGGTTTCGGAGTGTAAAACTTTTTGATTTGGAATGTTCTTTTCCCCAAACTCTAGATCTACTCGCTAGAGTAGGCGTCTGATACCATTGTTAGAACCCTAGGACCGACTAGCAGTAGATCAGGGGAAAACCATTCTCCAATCGGTGTAAACAAATGCACTTATTTATGAACTAGGAGATCCAGGGGAAAGGGGAAGTAGTGAGATTCATACCATCCGAGGAGGTAGCAGCAGGCGTTGTGGAAGATCCGGATCCGGCCATCGCTGGTTCGTTGATGTAGATCTGCGCACGGGCAGCGACGGGTGGAGAAGACTCGTTGGTGCAGTGCAGTGGCGGCGCGGAGAGCTTCCCGTCACTGGCTGCGCCCTTCTCTAGATCGGACTTAGGGTTTGTCGGTGGGGAAAGGCGGCTCTCGGTGAATCTCGTACTGAGAGCCGGCGGCCCCCACCTTGTATTTATAGCGCAGTGTGACAGGGGCCCTCTAGCCATAGATGGGCTGGGCGCCCCCGATCAGGGCGCAGGTCAAGGCCCGATTAGGCCTTTGGGCCTAATCGGTGGGAGATCATTCCAACATCTAGTTCCTGCAGATACTTGCTTTGAGTGGTAATGTGTTGTGTCAAATTAGCTATGAAATTGTCAGTCTTGCTGGACATATCTTGTTCCAGTTCAGACACTGTCTTCAGGCCACCATTTGCTGACAAGAACCTACTAACTGGGTCATCTGATTTGTAATCCTCTTGTTTTGCCAGCCATCCAAACACATACTCCACATGTTGCTTTATCTCCTTCCAGTCCAGTTTACCCAGCCGTTGTGACTCGAAATAGTTATGGAATGCTAAGGCATTCTTGAACCCAGTCCAGTCCTTGGTGAAAAGAACAATGACGTAGCCAGTATACCCATTGGCACCATCCACAGCAGTAATTTGCACGGGATTGAAATCAGCTAACTGCTTCATCAGTATGGCTCCACCACCATTACCCTGGGTTTGTTCGGCTGGAACATTTGTGAGGATGCCCATCCAGGACCAAACAAACACTTCCTGATCCTGCACTGACTCATCAGAAATGCAGTCGTCCATTGCAGACCTAATAAGAGACAGAAATATTCGGGTGAGAGTGAGAACATTATTAATTTAAGTAGCGAGTGCTAGCACTTCTTTATTTATTCAGTAATGATATGCATGACTGTTTAGACACATGGATGGAACAATAGCAAAACAATTCTCCGGCCTTGCTTGTTCTTTCCCACGGATGCATATATATGCATCGACTACGGTCTTGTTTAGATGCGAAAAGATTTTAGATTTCGCTACTATAGCACTTTCGTTTGTTTGTGACAAATATTGTCCAATTATTGACTAACTAGAATCAAAAGATTCGTCTCACGATTTACAGGTAAACTGTGCAATTATTTGTTTTTGTCTATATTTAATGCTTAATGCATGTGTCGAAAGATTCGATGTGACGGAAAATCTTAAAAACTTTTTGTTTTTCGGGCCGAACTAAACAAGGCCGTATACTCGTGTGTGTGGATGTACTACTATGGTTGAAAGAAGATGATGTGTGGAGATGCAAGAACGAACCGATTAAAAAGAATGCAAGAAACAGGAAGCAGAATCAGTTCGCCGTACGTAGATGAAAAACTATGCAACAGATCGAAGAATTGCACGTACCACTGGTGATGGTGAGCCGCCATCGGTCGACGCTGCCCACCAGAGACCTCCTCTGCTTCTTGTGATTCTCCTCCGTGCCCCTGCTGCCGCCTCTCCTGCCCCTGCCGCCGGGGAAGAAGAGGGTTTTCGTTTTATAGCCAACAAGGGGGCCCTGGTAGTAGTGAGGCAGAGGAAACGGCAACGACGGCCAGCCAGACGACGCCGGGGCAAGGCGCGGCCAGTCTCTTCCGCTTCCAACTCCTCGATTCCTGAGTCCTCCTGACTTCCCCTTTGGTTTTCACCGGCCGGGGTCTCGCTCGCTGCCATGCGACGGGGGTTTCCTTTAATTTGCATGCATTGCACGAGACGGGTCTCTCGTGTCCATGCGCCGTTCCTGGCACAACAGGTTGCCTCACTTCAGCAGAGCTACGGAGTACAATAGATTCGAGGAGGTACACTTGTTTTTGTTGATGTATTGATTTATTTTTTCTTACAATGGTGTATATATATATATATAAGCATATGAAAATTAACTATAATCATTTGTTTTTAGGTAGTTTCACTCTTAGCGTAGGCTTAGAGCCTGTTTGGTAGGGCTCCTCTCCGGCTCTGGCTCCTCTCTGTCAAACGTTTTTTTTAGAGAATGCGTTTTTGAGTAAAAAGCAGAGGAGCTGGAGCCGTTTTGGGCGAAGCCATAGATTGTGGCTTCTCCAAAACGGCTCTGCCTCCTTTAGAGGAGCCCCTCGTAAGAAGTCGTGCCAAACACCCCCTTAGACTATCTCCAACAATATCACTCAAAATACAAAATCTATTCCATATTTGGGTAGCACTACAAAGGGTTCAATATCTATTTTTGATCTTCTCCAACAACACGACCTAAAAGAAAACCCTTTCTGCAAATGAATCTCTAGGAGAGAAGATACTCATATTTAGATTGTGACTCTTAGGGAGTGTTTGGTTGGGGTTGGTAAAGTTTAACAGGTACTGTAGCATTTTCGTCTTATTTGAAAATTATTGTCCAATCATAGACTAATTAGGCTTAAAAGATTCGTCTCGCAAATTACTCTCTAGCTATGTTTTAGTTTCGTAAATAATCTATATTTAGTACTCCATGCATGTGTCCAAACATTCGATACGACGGACGGTAAAGTTTACCGAAGGAAACCAAACACCCTCTATGTAATCTAAAATGGGCCTCACATATAGATATAGCTATTCTGTTAGATGCCGAAATGATACCATCCAATACCTATTTTGGGTTTTGGTACCCATATGGGTTACCTTTTGGAGACAGTTTTAGGTGCTCGAAATGGGAGGGAGGACTGAAGAACACGGATCTAAATGCCAAACTTTTTTGCAATTTAATTCCTTTTCTTAAAAGAATTGACATTTGCACCTTGGACCAACTAATAGCAGAAATACACCTTGGTGGTCAATATCGTGACCTTTGGCGCCGAGCTTAGGCCAGTCTCAATGCATAGTTTCATGACACAGTTACCAAAACTCTAAACTAGGTAACCGAGCCACAAGAGTTTCATGGGAATGAAACTCCTCTCTCATCTGATGAAACTCCTTCATTTAACGACCTTGTCAAGTCAGCAATTTTACTTATGTGGCACTCTATTTAATATGCATGACACTCTCTTGAAACATACATTGAGACTGGCCTTATATATAGCTCAACGTCATATCTTTTGGTGCCCACTCTAACGGCTCTAGTGACGTGGAGATCTAACATAGCACCTATGTAATACGACCGTGGTGCCGGGAGACGTGATGTCGACCTCGGTGCACCGAAGCCTAGCGTCCACCTTAGCGCCTCCTGTGGTGCCAAGGGTCTGCATGCATCGATCGATGTGCTTGCTAGCTTCTTCTTTTTAGCACAGCTGCACGTGTGACCGCTCATGTACGTACGTGCATGCCTACGAGTAGCCTACGAGTAGGGATGAAAACGGTACCGATATTTTCCGACCGTATTCGAGACCGAATTCATTTAGAGAGGTTTAGATCTGTCCGTATCCGAGTCTGAATATTCAACATCCGATATCGTATCCGTATCCGAATATTTAAATCGTATATTTATGATGTCGACATCCAATCGTATCTTATCCGACATGATTAATATTATCCGTATTCGGATCCGAATCCGACCACAAATATGAAAACAAATATGGTATCGGTGATATCCGTCCGTATCCGATCCGTTTTCATCCCTACCTACGAGTGTTTAGTTGACGGGATAGTGTGGGATGACCCCTCTTGTTGATGTTGTTTATTTGGTTCAGAATCAGGAAGGAGTGGGATGATCCCACTTAAAGATGACAATTTTTACCCGAAACCTGATGGGTAATTATCTCATTAGGGTAAGGGTATGGCTATTTTTTATATCCATAGATAAGATAATGGAAAAAAAGTTTTACCCAGCGGGTAAAGCGAGTAAGGGTATGGGACTGCATTGCCCATACCCGTTAACCCATGGGTAAATTGAATCCAATAAATTATACTAGAATCATGGAACTTGTGGATTTTATGACTTGTTATCTAGTAATGATGGATTTATCCATTAGATCATTTGATTGTGTGTTCATGTAGCTTGTATATTTGAAGAGTTCATTAATGATTTATGATATTTTGGCTAAATTTGGGAGCCTGATATACTAAAATATGTATTTTTTCATAGCAAATATTCCTAAAATCATGGGTAAAGATAACCCACCCGTTACCGCATGGGTAAGGGTATGGGAAAAAACTCTTACCCGTACACAGGTATGGGTAAATTAGTGGGTAAAATATTTTCTCGTGGGTAAGGGTATGGGTAACACATACCCAGTGCCGGTCCTAGGATTTAAGGGCCCTCTAGCGAGGTCGTCGTGATGGCCCCTCCACTCTAAAGTGCTAATTTTTCTTGCAAAGCAAAAACAAATCTAGTAATATATTTTAAATTTAATATGTTTTATAATTATCGAGGAACAATATAGACTAAAACTAATATGATTACCTTAAGAAAGAATAGAACTCTATAATATCCATTGCTTCTCATAAAAAGATACTTCTTCGGGCATTTCTTGACGCAAAATCATCAAGAACGGTATTAAGATCAATGATGTCCAAGATATCCCTCTCCATGGTGCACATAGCCAATTCATTTAACCTTTCTTGTGACAGTTGATCTCAAATTGATCTGCTAGTTTTTCCGTTTTCTTTTCTGAGCTCCCGACAAATGTTTCTTAGGTAACATCTAAGATTCTAGCACCTAAATTAGAAGAAAAACATACTATAAGTACCTAGAGTACTAGAGTCCGAAATAATTAATTTAAATTAAAAAACGATGCAAGGAATAAATTACCTAGGGGCTATGCCTCATCGGATGATGGCCTGCTGATTGTTGATGAACAGTGCAATCGGTTGAACCGACGCATTAATCGGCACCGGGCCTCCATGAGTGGTGATTCTGAGTCCGTGGCCGGTGGCGGCTCCGTCTGTGTGCGTGTCTGCGATCTGCGTGAGTCTGTGGCTTCCGTGCATGACTCCCTCCGCCTCGCCTCTTCGTGTGACGGCTTGCAATGCTCGCGTACACAGTATATACTAAGGGATGGGGTCCGTGTATACATGGGTTTGGGCCCCCTCCTTCCATGGGCCCTCGGCGGTCGCACCTCCGGCACCTCTCTAGGGCCGGCACTGCACATACCCAGCGGGTGATTACCCATTATCATCTCTAATCCCACTAGAGTTTCATTCCATCCAGATTCGGAATGACTCTATCCCTAGAAATCGAGTGGACAGAGTCACGCGAAGTGGGGCAAAGGAAGAGGAGGAGGCACGTGTGGCCAACCGGCGAGCTCTGGCGGCGCTGGCGCGTGGGCAGCAAGCTCTAGCCCCACCAGCGAACTCCAAACCCAAGGCCGAGCTGCGGCCGACGAGATCCGGCCGATGCGGACGCGACCTCCCCCCAGTGTGGAGCTCGTCGGCACGGAGCTCTCTAGCACGGGTACGAGCTCCAAGGCTTTCCACCAACTAAATTTTAGCTAGTTAAGGGCCTGTTTAGATCACAAATCTACATCCCAAAATTTTTGGCTGTAAACTTTACATTCAAATAGGTGTTTAGATGTTTCCCAAATTTTTTGGTCGACAAGACACATGACACGGGTCCCTAAGCAAGTTTACATAGTTTTGGGGCTCCAATGTCCCAATTCCAAATCTTTACAGTTAAGTTTTACAAGCCCCTGTTTAGATCCATTCTTCCAAAAAGTGCTCATTTCTCCAAAAGTTTTGGCTTTTTGGCTGCATCTAAACAGGCCCTAAACTTTAGTCACTTTAGTAGCTAAAGTTCCAAACACATTGACTAAAAGAGGCTAAATAGTTTAATTCCATTAGTCACCTAAGAGTAGCTAAAATAATTTTAGCTAGCTAAAATTTAGTTGGTGGAACCTAATAAATAAAAGACAGATTTCTTTTAGAAAATGTGAATAATATACTCCCTCCATCCAAGAAATAAGTTCCTTTTGGATACCATTTCCAGGGAGTAATAATGAACCTTGGATTGCTTGTGCATGGATATACATGCGACTTGCAAATCATGCATGTACCGCCATTTGAAGAAGGAGCTCCTTGAGCCATATTCTTCAGGATCATCATTCTCGTCAAAATTAATCAGCCCCAAATGCTTGGACACATTATTGTTTGTGGCCCCCTTGAGCAGCCACTATGTAAATGAATGAGCTTTTTGGCTCTGAAAAAATATCTCTTTACCTCTATAGCTCCAAAACAAAATTTTCTTCCTTGTAGCCTTCCGTCCTCAAAACGAAATTTCCTTCCTTATATGGCCTTCCATCCGTTTTTGACACTTAATGGTGTTAAGTCGAGGGTCCCTAATAGAAAAAATATAATGTAGAGTTTTATTTGTTCATTTGGAGTAGCATTATTTTGCAAAGCACAATAATTTATTTTTCAAAGCAAAACCATATATTTTTCAAAATATTATTTTGCTAGCAAAGCAAAAAATAATATATTTTCAAAGCAAAACATATATTTTTTGTATTTTATTTTTTCGCTAGGAGTAAAATGGTCATTTTAACCTTTATTTAACAGCATCAAGTGTTAAAAATAGATGGAAGACCATATAAGGAAGGAAATTTTGTTTTGAGGCCATATAGGTAAGTTAAAAAAAAAGACCATAGAAGAAATTCACAAGCTCTAAATGAATACTCATCCAGGATACAGCAAGGAACCCATGTTGTCTGTCTCCAAATTGCACTGTTTTGTTGTGACACAAAGTTGTAGGGTGACCATACCCAGTCACTGAACAGTTGATACAATTGAGCAAATTTTGTATACAATCCAGGAAACAAAATATAATTTCAGCAAAATGATGCATTGCTAATCTTTCATAATCCCATGCTACTTTCAGTTATTACATCAAGCAACAAGTTATGTATATTTCTCTGTGCCTCTATGGTAATGTTATACACGATTGGATTCTTCGAAACAGGAGCAAGTTTAGTAATTCGATATGAATAATTTGGCTCAACGGCTTTTTTTTTTTTGAAGTTCAGTATTGACAGTCTATTGAAGAGTCAGGCAGTTACTCGGTTAGGAGGATGAAAACGGATTAGATACGGATAAATATTACCAATATCACATTTGTTTTTATATTTCTGTTCAGATTCGGATTCAAATACAGATAGTGTCAACCATGTCGGATAAGATACGATTGGATGTCAACATTATAAATGTACAATTTAAGTACTCAGATACGGATATGATATCGGATATACGAATAGATCTGAACCTCTCTAAACGAATTTGATATCGAATATCGGTACCGTTTTCATCACTTAGCACTGGATCGCCGACGGCGAGCGTCATAGCTGATGGTCCAATGGAAAAAAAATCAAACACCTGCTGGGCCAGATGACAGTGGGCCGGAGTTGGTTCTTTGGGCTCTTCTTTCCTCCTGACAAAACAGTCTCTCTTTAATATTTCTTTTTCTCCATAGCAATTCAATATCAAGAAATGTTGGTAGCTCTGGCGCTGTAAAAATACTCATAAAGCCCAAAGTAATTTAGTGGACGTAGGTATTATGAATGAAATTTGTTATGACTAGTGCTGCAATTCTAGGAAAATGAACACATGCACACTAAATTTCAAGGCTACTATGGAGGCTGGGATGTTTCAATTCCATTATCTAAAAGAATGGTGTGGGACACTGGGACTCTAGTAGAGGAACCTGGGAACAAGAGGTTCAAGCTGCTACACCATCATCAGACATCAGCTCATCGTTCATCACACAAGTTGCTCCATGGAGATAAAATCAGATTTAGTTCTACAAAGAAAAGCGCCAAATTCTAGCAGTAGAAACTGTATACAAAAGATTGTTGCAGGGGTCAAATGACGCATCACCAGTCATTTTCACCGTTCTTCAGGAAAATATAGAGAGGTCCATACTTTAAAACAGTACCAACTCATGGTGATCTCCCCTATTTGATTTCCGACAAAAAAGAGAAGTGCTAAATTAAATTAATGAAGCATGCGCCCGCTAAAGAAAACACAGACGCAGATAGATCATCTTTTTTTTGACTGAAACAGATAGATCATCTTCAGTAGTGTGTTTGGACTTGCTGATGATGCTGATAGTCAGCTGACCTCAAACTGCAAAATGATAAAACAATTGATCAGCACCCCGTACAAGAACATAGAATAGACGTAATCTCACGAAGTGTTCGCAGAATGTGACCAGAATACAGACCTTAACTTGTTCCAGTGAGGAGCAGGATCTTATCTTCGGCGCTTCTGTGCCTTCCATTGCTTCAGAACGTGCTGTATGGCTTCCGTTATGCTGGCTTTTCGGTTCTCTTTGTTGTTCCAGAGTTCAGATACCACATAGCTGCCGCTGGCGTTGTACTCATTGATCTCCAGCAATGCGGTAGTCACAGCCTTGTACACCTCCTCGCCAAGCTGTTTCTTCAAGCCCACCAACTTCTCATCATTGTCATTGATGATTTGCTGAAACATAACACATCGGGTTACTGTTGCCAATTTGCCAAGCTGCAAGACAATGGGTCCTCTTGGAGTGACTGAATAGTGTAGTTAATTTGAGGTTTAAACAGTTAATAAGCTACATCGAATCAGATGATGACAGTAAGGCGGAATATTGACATTGCTAGGTATTGCCAGAAAATTTGAAGGAAGATAAATTCAGCATACCTCTGTAGTTGAGCCTGTGGTCACTATCTTGAAAGGATGCCAATTAGGGTCCTTCAGATGCTCTTGCCACAAGGAGACAAATTCAGCAGCTTTCATTTCAGCATCTTCTCCATACCTTTGCTTGCAAGATAGAACAAAGGGCTTCTCATCCAGTTCACCCATCCTCTTGATTCCAATGTTGCTACGAGGACCTAATAAATCTGCCAAACCCTGCAAAACGTCCACACAAAAACTCTCTGAGGCAGAGTCAAAAGGACAGGAAGGTTTATTTGAAGGAACCCACTTCTAAAAAAGGCATGGATCTAAACACGATAAAATTAGGAAGAATACATATCTAACTAAGGTTTGTCTCTGCAGATTTTCTGAAAATATACTGGCCAATGATATTACCGTGATCAGCTCTTTCTTTGCATCTTGAATCTCATCATTGGTCATCCTTTCTTTAACAACAAGAGTTTGATTGAGAGCTTCCAGATGTTCCATATCTTCAATTCTTTCATTCAGTTCTGCTGTCAGCTCCTCAGAACGTTTCTTCACATCAACACCCTCTCCTTCCATGTGTTTCACCACCTCCAGTTTGCCTTTAAGTTGTTCAATATCTAGCTCCAGCTTTTGCTTTTCATCCACCTGTCTTTCTAACTGCAGGATTTTGTTCAGTGCGTCCTCCTTCTCTTTCTGTTTTGAGTTTTGGAGCCCAAATAAGTTGGGGTGCATGAAAACTAAAAGAAAACTCAATGGTATCAATAAGAAAAAGGAAGGATGTGCGTACCTTATGTTTCTCAAGAAGCCGTAGCGCCCGTTGATCAGCTTTCTGTTGCTCAATTCTAGCCATGTTGAGGGAATCATTTTGGTCAGCATTCTGCAGGGAAATAAGAACAAAAGATAGGTATCAAAAAATTATTCATTACTGGCAGGACTATGAATCAATTCAGAAACTAGCTCAACATGCTGTATGGAGAAGATGTTGTAGTTCACGGCTGGTAGGAGGAAGACAAAGGTTTAAAGGCTCTAATGAGATTGGGGGCAACACAACTAGAAAGAAAGGACAACACAAGTGTCCTATTTGCAAGGACTATGGGCATCATCGGCACAAATGTAAAAAGGGTGACCCAGCTAACATTGCAGCAATGATGTCTGTGAGGTACTAAGCTGCAGACTTTTGTTAGCTTTTTCGGTTATTTTATATGCAGTTATACATATTTTATTTTGGTCAATGCAGAGGATCACTCAAGAAGAAGAGGATAACCACCATAGTATCCACTTAGTCCAGTGTTGATCCTTTTGATTTAGCACCAACAAGTTTTATGAGGTTCCCACCAAGGTTTCCTTGGAAAAAAATGCTCTGAATTCCTTTATCCATGAATTTTTTATCCAATTCTAACTCACTTCATTTTGGTATAGCCAAAACATTGACATCTTAAGTTCTGAAACAAGTTGCAACTAACAAAAAAGACAAGGGCAAAGTTGACACTCTTGAAATCTTCTTGGTAAAATATCAAATCTAAGTGTACAATGTACTTGTAACTTTTAGTGTGCTGAAAAATATCTCCATGACTTGCTGAACTGAAATGAATATCCACATACATGTACAGGTGTGGTTCTGTAATTGGCTCAAACCAACCAGAAGCTCTTTCCATTGGGTATCCTATGGCTGGGTCAATTTCACAAGAACAGACACAAGGACAAGGTGAAGATGATGCATCAACCAAAGAAAGCAAGAAAATTGCAGCAGCAACCAAAAGAAAGGAAAGGCCTGGAGGGAAGGCAAAGAAGAATCAAAAGGAAGTGGTGGCACTTGACAACCCAGCCATGTCCAGTAGAAGCAAGACAGTGTTGCCTACTAATCCTTCTATGGCCACAAGAAGCAAAAGGAGGCCTAGTCTGTGAATCACCTTATTCTAATTTAATATAGAGATGCAAACATGATGTACTGTGAGCATATGCTCCTTTTGCTTGGTCTCCGTGAACCAATCTGTATGAATGATTTGGGCATTATCTATGTACTATGAATGTCAAACTGTTTGTAAACAGCCATATCTGTGATGCGGTATTTTATATATCATTACCATTTGTATTATTATTGTGTGATTATTGGTATGCCAATAACATTCATTTTGCTGAAAACTGTATATCATGATGGCAGGAAAGGAGACATGGAAATATTTGCAGCATGCTACCTTAAGGGTATATTGGTCTTTTTCTACACTGACTCACACTGTTAGCAGGTTCACTGGACAACAGTGTCATGGAGGGGATAAAAGTTTAACTTGACAGCTGGTAAAGAAATTTTAACTTTATGATGGCAGAGAAGGAACAACAATTATTTTTCAATGGTGGATAGAGAATTCTCTCTAAAATAAACAGTAGCACCAACAGAAATGAGGATGCACCCATACCTTTTTCCTCTCTTCCTCCAGTTTTCTTCTTTCCATGTCAGTTTGAGCAACTTGTTCATTTAGTTCCTTGGACCTCCTTTCGATGCTACTCTCTTTCTCAGCCAACTGTTTTCTCAGTTTTTCAGTCTCCTGAAAAACTCTCTGGGTATGCTCACGGGCAGCAGACTGCATATTCCTCATTTCTGTGAAAAGGATAAACAAGAATACAATAGGCACAATCATTTTAGGCAATATAAATGAGCATGACATCTATAAAATTCTGACAGGACAATGTTTCACAACTCGAATTCAATGAGTGTACCTTCATTATAACGTTTGTGCAGCAAATCACTTTCTTCCATGACTTTCTGAAGGGAGATATTCATCTGATTACACTTGCACTCTAGTTCCTGCAGATACTTGCTTTTAGCGGAAATCTGTTGAGTCAAATTAGCTATGAGATTGTCAGTCTTGCTGGACATCTCTTGTTCCAGTTCAGAAACTGTCTTCAGCTCTCCATTTGCTGACAAGAACCTACCAACTGGGCCATCTGATTTGTAATCCTCTTCTTTTGCCAGCCATCCAAACACATACTTTACATGTTGCTTTGTTTCCTCCCATTCCAGTTTACCCAAGCGCTGTGACTTGAAATAGTTCTGGAATGCTAAGGCATTCTTGAACCCAATCCAATCCTTGGTGAAAAGAACAATGACGTAGCCAGCATACCCATTGGCACCATACACAGCAGTAACTTGCACGGGTTTGAAATCAGCTAGCCGCTTCATCAGTATGGCTCCACCTCCCTGGGTTTGTTCGGCCGGAACATTTGCGAGGATGCCCATCCAGGGCCAAACAAACACTTCCAGATCTTGCACTGGCTTTGGAGGGTTACTTAGCGCAATAGCCTGCCGTGGCAGCAATGTGGCTGCCGCATCAGCATGGTCCACCTTGAGAAGTTTCGCCAGGGCCTGGTGGTTTGCCTTCACCTTTGCAGCACGGTTGGATGCGCCCACCCCAACAGCGTGCTGAAGCAGCTCGTTGTAACGGTAGTCCTGCTTCTTCTTCCCTGGACAGAACGGGCACCTGAACCTGTCACTGCCCAGCCTTGCCACAAACTTGCCAGCCTTGAGGTCCGCGTATGACTTCTCAGCATAGTCATCAATATCCGTCTCACTTAGCTCTGATGACTCATCAGAGCTGCAGTCCATTGCAGACCTAAGAGAAACAGAAATATCCAGGACAGATCATTATTAACTTGATTCAAGAACAACAAAATAAGCTGCGCAGACCTAAGAAAAACAGAAATATCCATTGCAGACCTAAGAAAAACAGAAATATACATTGCGACAGCATATTGTTCTACCAAGAGTCAAGAACAACAATGCGTCTAAGAAAATTATAAGGTGGCCAACAATCCCAAAAGGCACAACCCCTGCCCACTGCTAATCACACAGCAAGCCCGGCACACAAAGCAGCACAATGTACCTCGCCCTCGATGACAGGCAGCACCCTGGTGAGGAAATTTCGCGAACAACTTGCGCTGGTGGTCAAAGCAGCCAGCCAGCCACGCAAAGGGGCAGGGGTTCCCCGGCGGTCCCCAGCCCCCAGCGCGCGCACGCACGGGAACCGACATCGACGCCACGGGACGAGACATGTGTGGGGTTCGGCCGGGTCAGCGACCACCGCCCCAAGACGGACGGCGCGTAGAAGCGGCCGGGCGAGGTCGACGTCGACGTCAAGTCGCTGCGGCCGGCGGAGGCGACGAAGGGAGTGAGGAGGCAAAAGGGAGCCGAACCGTGTTGGGTGGGCTGGGAAGGAATTGGTTCGAGGCCCATTACACGCGGGCTTGGTGCTGGGCCAGCAATAATCTCCGGCCTGCCTTGTTGTTTTCCCCACGGATGCACCAGCTAAAAAAAATGATGATCTGTGTTTTTTTTTTTTTTGACAAGTAGATGATCGTGTTGAAACATCGTGTCGAGACTCGAGATGCACACAAGAACACACACAAAAAAATGAACAGGCACTCAGGCAGCAGAAATAGTACGCGTAAGGGCTTGTTTAGTTTTCAAAAAATTTTAAGATTTTTCGTCATATCGAATCTTATGGCACAAGGCATATACATAAAAAATTAAATATAGATAAAAAATAATTAATTATATAGTTTCTCTGTAATTTACAAGACGAATTTTTTAAACCTAGTCAATTTATAGTTGAACAATAATTGCTAGATACAAATGAAATTATTATAGTAGCTAAGTCCAAAAACTTTTGCGAACTAATAAACAAGGCATGAACGTAAACTATGCAGGAGAGCACACTGTAGAATGTAGATTCAAGTAAAGCAGACATCATCCGTGGCAGCTAGCATCTTTGTTGCAAAAGTGTCGAGCCGCCAAGAGAGGAGGTAGAGGTAGGTAGGTAGAGATCGAGAGGGAGAGAAGGCGGTAGAGGTGGTGCACGTACCACTGCTGATCGTGTGCCATCGGTCGATTCGATCGGAGCGGAGCACAAAGAAGGAGGAGGACGCCGACGACGATGACGACGACGACGACGGTGAGTCGGTGATGTCTTGGTCTCCTAGGTAGATGAAGCAACTAACGGTTCGGCGTGTTGTAGTAGTAGCCTCCACCTGTTGATGTTCATGGATCAGCAGCAAATAATTCACAAATCCGATCTGCTGCGACGATCTAGGAGAAAGAAAAAGCAGTGATGATGAATGCCAGTTTGAAGAATTGTCATGCCAAATCATCTGACCACCAAATTTAAAAGTGCCAAAAACCCCCCAAACCCCAAACCCCAAAGAAATTAAGCAACCAAATCAGACAAACCAAGAGCGAAGAAAAAAAACCCCGGCAGCACAGCAAAGAACAAACAAACGCTCCGGCCAGGTGGGGCGGGCTGCTACCGGCTACCCACCGCCGCCGCCGCCGCCGCCGCGCCGGGCGTGGGTGGCGTTCATCAACCAACCATCCATGAGGCCGAGACGAATCGGAACGAAATGATCGGATTAATAATAAAAAAAAGGCATGGTTGCTAGCGCTTGTACCGAAAGAGAGGCGAGAAGGACAAAACGAACGGGATGCCACTCCCTCACCGTCACCGGCGGAGCAGAGGTAGATGGACGGATCGCTTTCTTCCTCCCTCCTCCTCCCTCCTCGAGGCCCGGCGGGCGGCTCTCGCGGTTGCCGTGGTGGTGGTGGTGGTGGTGGGTCGTGGACGTGGAGGTGTGAGATGATGATGACGGCCTGACGGAGACGAGGGTTTTCGTGCCGGCGGGGCCTCTGCTCCGTCCGTCACAAGCAGAGCAGAGGAGGGTTTTCGTGCCTCTGCCTCTCTCTCTCTCTCTCTCTGCTCCGCTTTGTAGCCGCGCCAGGAGAAAGGGCAGCAACGGAAAGGCCCTTCGCGCTCGCCTCGCGCCGTCTCTCTCTCTCTCTCTCTCTCTCTGGCGATGTGGGCCTAGCTAAGCGCGGCCGCGGCCACCACCGGCCAGCCCGGCAGCCCCTTCCACTTCCACTTGCACTCCGTCCGACTCCTGCGGTGCCTCCCCGGCTTCCCCACGCGCGGTCGGTCGCTGCCACCTGGCAACTGCTGCCATTCGGTTTCCCGGCCGTGCAGTGGTCCCCGTACGTCGCCCCTTCCGCCCGCCCTCCTCCTCCGGGGGATCGGAGAAGGAGGATGGAGAGAGAGGTGGGCGTGGGCCCGGGACGGGACGGGACGGGGTGGTGGTTGTGAAGCAGGCAGAAGGTCCGCTCGTGATGTCAGCCGCTGCGTCCGACGTCGTCGCAGCATGCAGGCTCTTTAATTTTTTTTGATTGACTGGCCGGAGCTGGGGGTCGGGGTCGCTCTGCCAATGCGAGTGCGGTGCAACGCGGGGGTTTTCCTTTGCTTTGCACGAGACGGGGGGCCGGTGCGGTGCTGCCGTGCGCGCTGCGTCTCCTCCCTCCCGTCTCCGCCCGTTGTGCTCATTGCCGTTTCCAGCATACGTGTCGTTGCCTGCGGGGGTTGCATGGATGGCTGGCCCCCATGGTTGCCCCGCGCCGCGCTCGTGGCGGCGTCAACGGCAGAGGGCCTCGCGGGGGACGACGGCGATGCCGAATAGAGGAATTTGAGCTCTTAAGATGAAATTGAACAGAACAGCGCCCATGGCCTAATGGATAAGGCGTCTGACTTCTAATCAGGCGATTGTGGGTTCGAGTCCCACTGGGCGTGCTATTACTCTTTTTTTTTGGAAAAAAAATTGTTGCCGTGTTTTACTTTGCTTATGTTTTTTTCTTTATTTGCCATATATTTTTACCCCTTCTTTTGCGTTGCTTTATGCTTCTTTTTTTTTTTCATTACCACCTTTTCCTTCGTTCACTGTGTTCAGAGGAAACGGCCCGTGCTCTACGAAAAGCATGCTCCAACTGCCCCAGCGGCAAGGACGATCTGAGGAACGACCTACAGTACTGCTTATCCTGCCGCCTCCAAAAACGGCAACTCCCGGCCCCGGCAGCACACCCAGCAGGCCAGGCCAGCAGCACAAGTCCACAACAAAACCCCACCCAAAAGCACCACGGCTGACGAGTGAGATTACAGGGTGGGCAGCGCCAGTAAGCTACAGTACCTTCTTCCCTGCAACTAGGACTTCCTCCACCGCGACCCACAGATGTTACCAAGACGAGTGACAGCTGACAGATGCCACCGATGTATATGGTACAGCTTTGATTCTATCTCGAATAGCCATGACCGTCATGTACAAGTACAACGCGTTGGCAGCGTCATGCGTTTGCCAGTCTCACTATTCATTCAATTACAAACAATTGATGGCATTAGATCAATATCCTGGGGCTGCAAATACCAGGCTCCTCCTGCAGCTATTAATAAGAGAGGGGGAAAAAAAGAGAGAGATCAAAATCGTAGAAGCCTCAAGAATTCTACGGCAGCTCTTGTATATCAGGGCACAGCACGCCCGTCTCGCTTCGATGTGTTGGTCAAACCAATCTCCTGGGCTCAGTCAAAACCCGTTGTGCCTGTTCCCGGTCTTGGATGACTTCTGCTGCTGTTCCAGATCGTGGTTGAAGGCGGCATCCAAGGCCTGCAAACAACATGCCATCGGTTTGGTCAGTTTGCTGTCATTTCGATGGGAGAACAGTTCGTGGAAGCACTGCGCCTTGAATGTGGGATTGGGATTCAAATAATGCTCTTGGGTTGGAGTACATGGTAGTGCGAGGAATGTTTACAGACCTGAGTCATGGGCTTTACGAGCCGAGATATTTCATGTCTTACATCAGGCTGCGCCGATTCCTTTATAAGCTGCATATTTCACAAGTAACAGAATACACAGAAAATGACTTCAAAAACAATTTGAGTATAAACCCATTTAGAGTGACAAGTATGAGGCTTCTGCATATCTAAGCAGGGAAGAGGGGCAGATGTCAGATGCGCTGACAAATATTTACCTGCAACTTTTGATATATCTGTGTCATAGCTTCTTTAACTCTTTGAACCTTCAAAACAAGTAAATTAAAGCAACTGGCATTAGAAAGAAATTCATGTCCAGAGTGAAGCTTTGTTATAACAAAAAAGACTGAAAGCATGATATGGCGCACTCAAAGCCTCTCTTCTTGACATCTTAATTTTTTAAGACTGTGTGGCAGTCTTCCTGGCTTTGGCTTACTGAAAATAGCACCATAACTACAGTGGTATAAAACCTTCAGTACTAGGGCATTATAACTCATAGTGTGGATAACATACTGTACAACACAATAATACAATATACAGTTTGCTACTCCATAGTTCTCAGTGATGGTTCTCTAACCAAATCAATGCAGCATGCAAAATAAACCGAGCAGTTGAAAACATCTTTTTTTTAATACAAGCTGCAAAAAAAAACATCTAACAGAAGAAATATGGTGGATGCACGAACACTTCCTCTAGTCCTATAAATCAGCTAAGTTTGCACTTACAACATGAAATGCAACTCTCCTGTGTGTTCGAGATAAAAAAAACAACTGAATACACCATGGGTTACAAAACAGTGCTGATAACGATGGGGGAGGTATACCTTGTTATAAAGGACTGCACTTGTTATTGGATACGATGACCAAAAATGCCGTAGCAATTCCTGGATAGCCGTCCAATGCTGAGAAAATAGATAGTTTACAGAAGTTCCATCGACACAAGAGTATCCATACATATAAAACGAAACCAGTAGTGAATACAGCATCTCACATCCATAAGCTCGTCCCGTGTATGTTGAGGCAGCTGACCAAGGAGACCTTCTTGAGGATTCTTGAGGTTAAGTCTCCTTGAACGAGAAATCCCTTCGTTCAATTCATTAAGAACCTAGGCCCATACCATTTAGGTAGTTAGGATTTCCTGCTCATGCAATTTAATAGCTTAAGAACAGAGAAGCCACTGTAGCAGTAACACAACATCATGTGAACAGTTGCAAAAATATGAAGAATGGACCTTACATACACATTATTAAGAATGGGATACTAATAAACCAAATAACATAGTGTTTCCTTCTTCTCTCTTTTTTTTTGGGGGGGGGGGGAGGGGGGGAGATATGAGCTTTATTGATACATTTAGGGTTCCAAAGCTCCTGCTCCAAGACCCATGCAGGATTTAGAGCTTGAAAGAAAAGATCAAGTGGTTTAAACATCTGCCATTCAATTCAAAATGATTCAACATTTCAATCAAATACCCCCAGTTTGGCCACACATCGAACAACACCTGGACCTAGGGATGGCAAGCTCCAAACATTCTTGGAGTTGGACCTCTACCAAACAGGCCCTTAGATGCTTCCTAATCGCCAACACATCCAACAGTTAACTAATTATGTTGATTACACCAATGGTAGCCTCCCTTTTACCACTGGCTTCTGTCTGTTCCCAGTTGACTTGTGGACTGAGACTGACAACCATATTTGCAGTCCTGGTGCTGGTTGACTTATAATTGGTTACAAACTGATAAAAGGATTCAAGTTGCTGTGTAGTCTTCAAAGTGCCATTATCCTAAAACTATGTCTGTGCACTCCTCTTGATTTGACCGCTAACCCAACAATTTATTTAGTGCCAAATCAGCTATTGCTCAATACACTGAGTAAACTAAGAAAAAGCAATAAATAAGAGATCAAACTGCCGGGGTAAAATTGTTTACCTTAAGAGCCATATCAGACTGAATAATCGGACAGTTAAGCTTATTAACTTTAATAGAAGACATTTGATCCATTAAATGATGGAATGCTTCTTCAGTGCTCAAGCTGCAAGTACGAGCTTTTCTTCCGTCATTGCTGCCACCTAGAGATCGCAGAGCATTTGCTTGTTGGGAATCAAAATATTCTCTAGGATCCTAATAAGAAAAAAGGAGACAAATTAATACATTATTTCTTATTTTGGTTGATATATCTACTATTACGCCATGAGCACAAGCTTTACCTTTATACAAAGTGGTGCATACGGAAGGCTTCGTGGAGCTTGCAGATCCTCTATCTCCGTCATTCTAGCTACCTTCACTAGTCTCTCATGATTAGCATCATCATCAATAGAAGTGGAAGGCGGTTCTGCAGTTGATAATTCGTCAGAACACAATATATTACATCTGTAAAAGGATTCAATTGAATTCTGATGCCATCTCTAACCTTTCTTGGACCTTGCAAGGGCTTCAGCTAAAGTCTTTGGATCAGTCGACTCAACATCTACAAGACAAATAAAACATAGTATAGTCACTTAATGGATTGAAAGATAGCTTAAACAATTGGCAGAATGAAAATGAAGACATATAAATGCAACATGAAAAACGAATCTGATCAACGAAAAAGGTAAAGAATAGACACAACAGAAAGTCACAGAACAATTACTATAAAGGCATAGTTTGCAAACCAAACCAATGGTTCTAATCGATTTGTATAATCATGAAAGAGCTATGGCCAAAATAAATTATTCAAATGGGTGGCAAACAAAATAATTAAAAATCATTTCACTCCATTGCTGATGTGCCCTGGAATCCCTGAGGATGGTACCATCTCAAAGTCATAATACTGAGAACGGTACCATCTCACCCTGCTAACACCATCACATGCTTGAGCAATCAATTGTATTAAGGAAAACAAAAGAGACATCACAAAGTTTCTTCGATTGGGTCAATAACTACCAAGAGATCTCCCTTCAAGAACAACAGCTGCATGACGGTTCAGGTCCTGAGACAACGTCCTCCTCGCCAACTCACTGTCAGCATCGATTGTCTCTTTGTTACCATCACGGTGAATCCCATGGTCCTGAGTGTCCAAACACATAATGATTGAGCAGTAATTTTTAACATAGGATAAGCAGTTCATGGTAAACAGCAAGCAAATATGCTCAATATGAGAAAGACTAGAGACCGCATTTGTCTTACAAATAAAAGAAGATAATAGTAGGAAAAAATCATACCGGAAGATGAATGTAATCATCTCCAGTGTCTGCCTCCATGTCTAATGTTGGATCAACTCGTTTTATCTGCAACCAAAAATTGAATCACTTGAAAGAAATGGCACCAACACATGGTAACAAAAAATGAATTACAATAGCAATCATTGCTAAAACTAAACCTTCAACTTTGCCTCCTTCGCCAGTATATCATCATTCTTCAGGAAGATAGCTAATTCCTCATCTCCAGCAGCCTCAGCTGTTGCTGCTGCAGTGTTTTTTGTCCTAAATAGATACTCAGCTCTACAGTATTTTTCCCAAAATCGGGTTTCTACCATCTATCCACAGAAAATATAATAAAATGAGAAGATTATGAAAGAAAACAGCAGAATATATAGAGCATAATGAGAAATCAGCATCTACTCATACAGAAACCGTAATAACACTAGGAAAATTTCATGCCTGAATTTTCTACAGTTCATGCTAAGATATTGATAATATAAATAGGTGTTACCTTTTTTGGAACATAATCTAAATATGCTCTACGGACAGCAGGCTTTTCTGCAAAAATCTGTAAAATTAAAGGATATATGGCGTTAAGAAGTTGGAAGAAGTATATCTTCAAGACTTCACATATCAATTCATTGCAAAATTCAGATATACAATCATGGAATTCAGCACTTCCGTGAATAATATATGCCTCAGGTATAATGGAGTATTCTTGGGGAAACAGAACCCAGCACAGGTAGGATTCAAAGCGAGGAAGATGGATTATGCAGCTGTGGACTAATCATAACCTGACTGACTGGCTAGGGTGGAAGCATATTTTTCTGTGTTCCTGCTCAATAATTACCTTTGATCGCATCAAATTCACATTTACACAATGGAAATTATATTTTCAAGATATAAAAATAGCTTAGTCCCTGCTTGCTAGGGCTCCTCCCTAGCTCCGGCTCCTCTGGAGGAGCCCTACCAAACGCTTTAGTAGTAGGAGCCATTTGGAGCTATTTTTCAGTGTAAAGAGGAGGAGCCCTGCCAAACACCCCCTTAATAAAGGATCACGGCATCATGCATCAAAGCTACTAAGGAAACAGAGAAGGTATAGGGTTTGCTACACATTCATATACAGACTAAAAAAATCTTTGAAAGCCTTTTACTAACAAAAATGTTCAGAAACTCCATAACTCACAAAATGGCGTAATTTTCATTTTACAGCATAGTATAGAAATTTTGCAATTATAACAACTGAGGAAATAGAAAAAATGATGTTACCAAGCATTATATAGGTATTAGTTCATGATAAAGAAGCAGAGTGGAAAGGCAGACCTGATGTATCATCTCAGGTGTGATCTGGAAAGTAACCTTGTTTGTCTGAAATGCTCAACATAGAAATTAATAAAAAAAAAAGTTAACTACCATCAGCCATCAGCAAATTCAGTGCCTTCGAATAGAACATAAGAAATAACATAACTTATCAATACCCGGACATAGTATTTCAGTGACATACCCGACCATCAGTTGTTGGCTTAATATCTACTAGCGAATTCTTGAAACCTGCCCTTTGTTTTGATCTTTTATTTGCTTCATCATCAAGTAAATTCTGCAAAGGTCATAAGGAAGTAATGGATCAAGTGAAGAAACATAAAGTGTACAGCTAAAAATTACTAATCAAGTAACAATATACAGGTTAAGTGAGTTTTACCTTTCTTGTTGCCCAAAATTCAGATTCTTGCAGAATATTTCCCAGAACGAACTTCTTATGTAATTTCTGCAATTCACTGTAAAGGGAAATGTTAATCAACAAAACTAAGAAACATAAGAACATTTTGCCTTTTGTTGTGTATGATAGTTTGCAGATTCTTTTGCCCTGTTTTCTCTAACAAAACTATGAACTTTCAAAATCCATACATGTAGCATGTTCCTGAACGGGAACAATTAATAACAGTGGCCAAAGTGATTAAAATGATAAAATCAATGGTATGATTAAAAAACAAAACAGAAACACCATCAGAATTATATGAGAACAGATGAAGAAAAACTTTGTACTTCGTTTTAATCCTTTAGGTGTAACATTATACCAGTCATTTCCACTATGGCATCCATACTACAACTGCCAGTTTTCTGATATGACACCATTTGCAACAAAGCTCACCAAAATGAATAATAGAGACTGGTAAAAGGTGATGCTCTAAAACTTTCTTTATCTACAAGCACATAGGGAAAGCCAAATCTATGTTTTACAAAATGAAAATCTTAAAGATGACTAATCAACCAAACATCTGAAATCTCAAAGAATGTAAATGAGCTCAACAAATTCTAGCACGTTAAATTGAGGCCTGTAATAGTGAGCTATCATCAGAACTTCGTATTTCTGTGACCAAAAGAAATAGTCTGGATATATCAAATAATCACATTACCTGTCTTCTCGCAACAGTTTCACCCGTCTCTCCACTTCAGCAACACTGAGTTGTTCCAGAGCAGCAGAAGCAACTGAGTTTTCTGGAGCCACAGTTGGTCTAGGAGGCACTGTCCCTTGATGTTTGCCTAAAACCCTAGCTGCGAGGAGAATGTATCAAGTTATGGATGCATCTTATTGGGTAATTGATGCACAAAACTCAATATGGTATCTTTCATGTGAGTCAGTGCCATATCGAACTTGGCACAGTAAATGACCCTTAATCCAGAATTTTATTTATTCTTTATAAAATAGTCACTGTTATGTTATAGTGATTTATCTTATCTTATGTAGCAAGCCAAATGCTAGTTCTGGCTGGAATGAGGTACCTAGTCAAATTCTTATTCTGCAAGTAACTGGCATTGGAGAAAAGTTTATGGGAGAAACAGCTAAGTACTTCATGTTACTTTCATTACATGCCTACATTAGATATCTTCAAAAGAAAATATTTAACTGTTCTGTTGCCATCGACTAACTACAAAATGAACATTACCTACAAAGTCTCGACATAGGTCGCGGTTACCAACATTGTCAAACTCAAATATGTAGCCTCCAGCCTGAGGAAAAAATATATGCATCTCATACAAACCTTGAAAACAATTAGAAATAAGGCAGCGAAAATGCTATAAATTGCTCAAACCTTGTCTTCTTTTGAAAGGTTCAATAATGCTGCTTTGTTACCCTCTACTTTGTTGAACTTGTGACCTGGAGCACAGGCAACAAATCCAACTATTTCAGTATGCATGAAACTCTATCACAGCTTAAATTGTTTTCTTGAGTCTAGTGATCATTTGTTTAAGGTTAAAAAGTTTAAAATGACCCTTCAGTAGATATGTTATAGGTATGTGAAGATAAGTTCCACAGTTAATTAGGTATACTTAACAAGCTGGTACGCCAAATCCCAGCATATAACAAGTTAACAACAGAACTTCCATGGACAGAAGTAAGTGCATACCTTTGATGGTTCGGAAATCAACATTGAACTTCATTGCCGACCGTGGATCATTAGGGGTGAAGGTGAACCTATCATCGTTCTGTAATTAGAAGGACAACAAACCGATCATATTTGGACCCAACAATGTATTGCTGAGCAAGGAAACGAAGCCAGACGCAAATGCAAATGGTACTAAAATTGAACAGCAAACTAAATGGGTGACCATCCATACATGAAAAATGCTCAAAATTAGCTTAGCTCATCCCTCCGCATCCGAACCTCCAGGATGCGGAGGGTAACCCACAAAGCTACCCCTGCCCCGTGGCTCGGATTTGCTACCGCTGATGAGCACAAACCCGCGCGCGCCTCCACCTCCACCGATCCAATCAGCCAGCGGCTAGTCTCCACCGGTCCCTCGATTCAATTTGCCGCGCGCCCCAGAATCCGCTGACCAAAAACCCTCGCCCGCAACAGCGGGGCACCCCCAGGGGAGACTGCTAGCGAGCCGTGCGCGCGCGCCGGGAGGAGAGGGAGGGGTGGGGAGGGGAGGGAGAGCCGCGCGGAGTGGGAGGGAAAGGGGAAGGGGAGGAGAGGGTGGCACGCACCATGCGGAGGATGCCTGGGGTGCCGGGGTCCTTGATCGTGGTCTTGTACTTGGCGCCGATCGTCATGGACCCCATCGCCGCAAACCGCCGCCGCCGCGGTGGCTCGCGCGGTCTCGCTCGCCGGCGTCGGAGCAAAGCCGAAGGTGCGCTCGGGGGAAAAGGGCTTAGGCAGCAAGCCTTACAAGTAGAAAGCAGGCTGCAGGCTAGTGTGATTTCGGCGCGATGGGCTGGGCCGTGGGCCCGCGATTCGGACACCAGGACGGCCCATTTAACGAAGGAGAAGTGGGCCGCCTTCCATCCGGACTGCTCCGTTCCTCGTCTTCCTCCGTTCCTCGTCTCGTGTGATCGCGCGCATTCGCGTCTCGGCATTCATCGGTCGGAGACGGAGAGGGAGGGATATGGGGATGAAGAAGGAAGAGCTGGACTACGTGCTGGTGCCGCTGGGGCTGGCGCTGATGGCCGGGTACCACGCGTGGCTGCTCCTCCGCGTCCGCCGGCACCCGGCGACCACCGTCATCGGCGTGAACGCCATCAACCGCCGCATCTGGGTTCGACACATCATGGAGGTGATATCCATTTCTTCTTCAATCCATTCTTGTTTAAATTGTTAATTACATCATATCACGCGCTCTTAAACTTCGGATCAAATGCGTGAATGCATGCACGAACAACAGTCCTACACGATCGATCTATCCGGCCATCGTCCATGTGCATGCATTTGTCTCTTTTTTTTTTGTTTCTGTTTCGCTCATGATTGTAAGATTGTCCATCAACCAACCAAATAAAAAATCAAGCATGCAAGCCAAGAACTGATATAGGGTTTATTGATGATCCTTGTACTTGGCTGAAATCGCAGGAGCCGTCAGGGAAGCACGCGGTGCTGGCGGTGCAGACGATCCGCAACAACATCATGGCGTCGACGCTGCTAGCCTCGACAGCCATCACCCTGAGCTCGCTGATCGCCGTCCTCATGTCCAGCGGCGGCGGAGGCGGAGGCGCCACCGCCGCCTCCAACAACAACAACAACAACAACAGCGACGGCGGGCTCCTCCCTGGCGCGCCGCTGGTGGTGGGCATGACGAGCGCGCCGGCGCTGTCGGCCAAGTTCTTCGCGATCCTGGTGTGCTTCCTGGTGGCGTTCCTCCTCAACGTGCAGTCCATCCGGTACTACAGCCACGCGAGCGTGCTAGTGAACGTGCCCGCGCCGCCGCCGCCGCGGCGGCGGCGGAGGACCGTCGGGTACGTCACCGACATGATCAACCGCGGCAGCTACTTCTGGTCGCTGGGCGCGCGCGCCTTCTACTTCTCCTGCCCCGTCTTCCTCTGGCTCTTCGGCCCCATCCCCATGTTCGTCGCGTGCGTCGTGCTGGTCTGTGCGCTCTACTTCCTCGACGTGTGCAAGGACTGGGAAGAGGAGGAGAGGGAGGAGGAAGACGACGATCGCCATGGACGACGACACCGTCATTGTATTAGTGATGATGACGACGAGAGGTCCAGACAAGGGAAGGATGCAGAGCAGCAAGTGTAGAGGTGGATGTGCTACGCATTTTAGGCTAGAAGAAAATAATAATATTTCGAGATCGATTATACTGTCAACTGATGAAGTGAGATTGACGATTGGATCCAACAGATATATAGCTAGGTCGCATACGTACACATAGACCGATCGCGCAGGGCGATCGGCCTCGGGAGGTGAGCCCCTCCAGCTTCCCCACAATCCCCTCAGAGTAAAGTCCACTACCGGTCCTTAAACTTGTGATGTCGTGTCATCCCGGTCCCTAAACTCACAAATCGATTGTTTAGATCCTCAAACTTATTCATTTGTGTCATCTCGGTCCCTAAACTTGTTCAATTGTGTCATCCCGGTCCCTAAACTTAGAAATCATCTGTTTAGATCCTCAAAGTTGTTCAGTTGTGTCATCTCGGTCCCTAAGCTTGGTTTTGAATCTCATCTGGGTCAAAACAAAGCGATCTAACAACTCTATATCAAAAAATATTTCATAACTTTTTCATATGAACTCAAATGAAGATAAATTTTATACCAAAGTTATAGTCCTCAGCACAATCTACAACTTTGTAGTTGAAAAGTTTTTTATTTGAAGTCGTTTAGTGTTATAAAATTTAATTTTAAATTTTAAATTTGAAAATCTATAAACTTATAAAAAATATTTTGGGAACCTAAATGATTTTAATTTAAAAAATTTTCAACTGCAAAGTTGTAGATCATGTTGCTGCCTACAATTTTGATATAAAGTTTATCTTCATTTGAGTTCATATGAAAAAGTTATGAATTATTTTTCAATATAGAGTTTTTAGATTCGTTCTGTTTTGACCCAGATAAGACTTAAAAACAAGTTTAGGGACCGGGATGACACAACTGAACAAGTTTGATGACCTATATGGGAGACTTTTAAGTTTAGGGACCAGGATGACACAACCAAATAAGTTTAGGTACCTAAACGGTCATTTTGCGAGTTTAAGGACCGAGATGACACATCCGAACAAGTTTAGGGACCGCTGATGGACTTTACTCATCCCCTCAAATACGGCACGCGCATAGTAATTCAGTAAACCACATACTAATTGCTATGTGTCAAGGAGAATAATCCCGAGTCGCAAGATATGTGAAAGGTGAGTCCTATAAAATTGTGCGTGTTTTTACAACAAATTAAGGTTGACTACCAATATATCTCAGTAAATTTTATTATATCACAATGGTCATAGTCGTACACGAATGCTCCTAACTGTATTATTATATTATATACTGGCACACCGTATACCTGGTGTAAAGAAGCCTCTGGATTAGAAATTTTGGAGGGTTGAATTCGTAAAGAAAGTTAACTTTCTGTGAGAGCTTTGGGAGCAAATAAATGCTATCCAACAAATTCTTTGGATTGGGCTATTCCAATGGAATTTGCAGGAACATACATGAGGTTCAACCTTATTGTGTTTGCTTTCTATGTGTTTCCAATGTTGCTTCCGAAGGTTTCTTTTAAAATTTTCCCTTCCATCACGCTTTGATGTGTCAAGGTATATGTATATACCTGTGTTCCAAATGAGACATGAGCAAAAACAAAAAGCTAGTGTGGTTTCGCCACAATGGGTTGGGTCGTCGATCCGTTATTTAGCTAAGGTAGTCCCATTTAATCGATAAGACGATAAAGAAGTGAAGAATACATAAATCATTTTTCTGATTTTTTATGAATACTTTTTAGATTTTTTTTTCATACCTATGTTTGAGATTTGTCATCGGAGCAAATGTATACAATTATAGGATACCAAACAACGTGTTTCACAATTATAGGACTCTAAACATCGACTTCGTTAAAATAATCCTTAAAACGTTGACTTCTTATTTTTGATGACATTAGATATTTTTTTACAAATTTGTTAATCCAAACACATGTATTTTATCTCTAAGAGAACTGTTTTACCCTTGTGCTATTTTCATGTATGACATCGACATTTCGTCTGTCGTACGAGGCGACGGCAACCATTAATAGGCGCTGGCCAGCCATGCCCAGGCAGCAGTAACATAGCCAGGCGAGCGGCAATCAAGTAGCCACCTAAGGGCAGCCTCAACGCAGGCGAACAGCTATGTTAGCCTCGAATAAAAGTGCAATGCCATGTAGATAGAAAAAATATGAGGCATATAATTGTCCCAACGCAGCGTACTGTTTGTCGCTGAAAAGTATATTGCTGTTTTGGTGGCATAACATGCAGGACTTGGATGAGAATTGATGTGATCTCGTTAAAACATGAGCTAACACTCTTGTTCACTAGTGCCCTGTCAGACGGGGCCATTGACTCCTCTACAAACCACTCTGACGCACTGCGAGGCTGCTATTTAGACTGATGTGGAGACTAAATGCATACGTGGTTGTTGAGACCACAAGACAGGGTGGAGCGTTGGGGTCGGCCTAAGAGCAGTTACAATAATGGGCTTATAGCCAAGCTAATGCTGATGTGGAGGAGAGAAGAGAGGAGAGAGATGATAGCTTGACTCTCATGTAAGCACCAAGCTAGGCACGAATGCATAGGTAGTAGTGGGCTCAAATAGCAAGTGTTGTGAGAAGGAATAAGAAAGAGAAGATGTTTTAGAAACAAGTATGAGACAACTTATTGTATAACTTGGCTCTAATCACTTGCTTATAGTCAAACACTTGCTCTATTATTGACCTTGCTCTAAGTGCCAACCAAGCAGCCGCCCAATCACATCAACGCAGCCGAGGCTAGCAGGAAATCAGCCGGCCAATCAACGTCTTTTAAGGTCACCGATCATGATAAAACAGTACTCTTAAGGATAAAATACATGTATTTTAATTTACAAAGTGATTAAATACACTAAATGTTGTAGAAAACAAAAAGACAACATTTGAAGGCTCATTTTAACAAAGTCAATGTTTTTCTCAGCATTAGAAATCTTCGTTATAATTTTCTATAATTACGAAGCGCTTTGTTTGGTGTTCTATAATTATATAATTTTCTCAGCATTAGAAATCTTGTTTTTTCTTGTTTTTCGTACCATCAAAAGGTGGCCTATGAAATCATAAATAGCCGCCACTCATAATTTTATTTTTAAAATATTATTATGACATTCATTCATGATATGATATAGGTACTTTTTTAAATATAATTCATTAAGTTATCGACATATTTATAATTTTAGTTTAATATCTATTTTCCAATGATGTTACG